>NC_092062.1:29543391-29828391 GCF_039877785.1 Chaetodon trifascialis | reverse complement strand
AATGTTATTCAGCTGCCTGTGACAGCCGGCGACCGTGTTTCATTACAGCCCTCCTATAATGAAATCCATTTTATTACCACGACAATGGGGACTGCTCTGTGGGTGACGGTTTTTTACATGTTGGTTGTTTTCGAGTCAGAAAGTCTTTCAGTATCACCAAAACCTAGATTACCAGTTTGCAGTGCTTTTTAAAAATCTTTTTAACTTCAAAAGCAGGTCCATTTCTAATTCTAAGCAAGTAGATTTGAACTATTTATGTATTTTAAAAGGAGAAAAGTCAAGGAGGAGTTCAGAATTCTTGAATAAAGATGTTCAGTTACAGCATTAAAAACATGAATTAAAAGGAGTAGAAGGATAGAAAAGATCAAGATGAATGGATTGAATAAGGACTGTGGTGTAAAGTAGATCATATAGATAAGATCAGTGGATCTGTGACTTAACTTTCCTTCATTTGGTCCTGAAGATTTTGTCAAAGGCAGCAGAGAACATGAGAGTTTTGAACCCGGTGTTGAATGATTTTGGTTTGGACCAGGGAAGGTGAGCAGACCTCCACCTGGTGTCCGGAGAGACCGCAGGGATCCGTGTGGGTGAAGTTATCGAGATGTTTGGGTTTCTCTGTCCTTTGCAGGTGTCAGCCACAGATCCAGACCAGGAGGCCGACCAGACCGCCCTCCGCTACTCCCTCCATGGCCAGGGCGCCGGCGGCGAGTTCACCATCGACGAACGAACTGGAAGAATCTACGCCCAGAGGCGCCTGGACCGGGAGGAGCGCCCGGCCTGGCGATTCCTCGTGCTCGCCACAGACGAGGGGGGGGCAGGACTCACGGGGTTTGCTGATGTGCTCTTAGAGGTCCGGGACGTCAACGACAACGCACCCTTCTTCCCGTGTCCGGCAATGGAGGTAGACGGGTGTTTTGTCGGCCAAGTGCCCGAAAATTCACCTGCCGACACCTCTGTCATGGAGATGCGCGCCATGGACCTGGACGACCCCAACGAGGGAAAGAACGCCATGCTGACCTACAGCATCATCAAGAACGTCCGCAACGAAATCAACCTCAACCTGTTCTCCATCAACGCCAGCACAGGGACCATCTACACGGTTCTGCGTTCCCTGGACCGGGAGACGGAGGACCAGTATCTGGTGGTGGTGGAGGCCAGGGACGGCGGGGGTTTGGCAGGAACAGGAACAGCCACCATCATGGTTTCAGACGTCAACGATCACCCACCCGTCTTCACTCAGAGGCTCTACACTTCTCAGGTGAGTCCACCAAGGCAAGCGGGTTTATTTGTGGGCCTTTTCCGTCACCGTCTTTCAGCGTTGTGATTCTGTTGTGTCCGCCGGTGTTCAGGTGACAGAGGACCTGGAGGTGAACAGCGAGGTCCTCGTGGTTTCTGCCACAGACGGCGACGAGGGCGAGAATGCCGTGGTGACCTTCAGCATCGTCGCTGGTGACGAGGACAGGAAGTTCTTCGTGGAGACGGACAAAGTGAACCGACGCGGCGTGATAAAACTTAAGAAGAAGGTGGACTTCGAGAAGCCCCACGAGAGGATGTTCAATCTGACCCTGAAGGCTGAAGACGCCGATTTCTTCAGCCTGGCTTACTGTCTAGTTCAGGTGGAAGACTCCAATGACCACGCCCCCGTATTTTTCCCACAGTTCTATGAGTCCCCGTCCATGTCTGAAGACGTACCTGTGGGGACGATTGTCGCTCAGGTGACAGCGTCTGATCTAGACTCGGGCCAAAATGGACGCTTTTCTTACAGCATTTCAAAGGAGTCAGACCCCTACAGCCAGTTTCTGGTGGACCAGTCTGGTTGGGTGGTAGTGGCCGACTCTCTGGACCGGGAGAAAATCTCGCAGCACAGGATCATGGTCCTCGCCATGGACGCCGGGACTCCACCCCTGACTGGCACTGCCATCGTCATGGTGACCATACTTGACATTAACGACAATGGGCCAGAGTTCGAGGTCCCGTATAAGCCCGTGGTCTGGGAGAACACGCCAGCCCCGCAGGCGGTTCAAATGAACGAAACCTCCCTCCTCCTGCACGCCACCGACCGGGACACCTCCACCAACGGCGGGCCGTTCTCCATACGGCTGCTCATGCTCACCTCCGACGCCACCAACTTCAACCTGACCGACTTTCGAAACGGCAGCGCGGCCGTCACCGCCCTCCGGACCTTCGACCGCGAGCGGCAGAAGGAGTACCACCTCCCAATTCTCATGATTGACAGCGGCTCTCCACCAATGAGCTCCACCAGCACGCTGACGGTGGTGATCGGCGACAGGAACGACCACCCTCACTTACCAGGACACACCAACTTCATCGTCTACAGTTACGAAGGTGAGTTTCTCTGTTTTTGTCGGCTGATTCAGAGAGAAGGAGGTTTTTTTTCTGGCGTCCGGACTCTCAGCGAGGGGAGGAGGCGTCGGTTCGGCCGTGCTCGTCCCTGTTTGCGAGCAGGAGCGGCACAGCGGGGCTTTCTCCTGCTGTAGTGGAAATGCATGTCATCGCAGTGAGGCTCGGCTTGCCCCTGGCAAAGTGAACTGCTTCAAAGTAAAAGTGAAGTATTTTCTTTGGCTCCCTCGTGCTGCTCGCAGCGACTCAGCCCTTCTTTTAGACTTCTGCAGAATGCCACTGCTTCACCTTTGTTTTGCGGCTGTTATTTACTTGTTAAGCTCAGTCTATCCAGGAACATGCTTTTCTTAGTGCACTCTGGTTTTAATCTCACACCTGAGAGCCTCAGAGTACAACCTGCTCCTCTCCGCTCCGCTGCAGACGCTGCCTTGCTCAAGGACGCGCTGATGGTAGCTGTAGACAGACGAGAGAATATTTGTCATTCATCGTCCTGGATCAGGGTTCGCCAGCTGGTCTGAGGGATCCAAGCCGGTGTCAGAGACGGGCTCCTCTAACCTTCAGCGCCCCCGGAGCCCCTCCACCACCCCCGGAGTGCTCTGTGCTCGTGTTGTTAAGACTGTACTCGTCACAGTCGACTGCTCGCAGCCTCCTGCTCCAGCCCACATCACTTATTTAGCGCTTCATACCATCTGTCAGCCTCCTGTAATTTGCTGGAAAAACTAAGGTTCTCTGTAATGTATTTTTAGTGGAATCCCTCTCCGGGGCCTCTCCACACCAAAGTACATTAACCCGCTAATACGAATCCATCACGTAGCTCAACAACATGCCATGAAGCAAACAATTAACTCCAGCTCAAGTCCCAGGTTTGACGGGCTCATAAACAGGAGCCATTTTTAAAAGGCAGCTGATTTCACAGCTAAAGAGATTACAGTGCCGCGTTAGGCTTTTTTTGGAACGGGGGGGGGGGGGCACACTGTGAGTGCGTCTAATGTGTGCACGTCTTCCCGCTGTGCTGTCAAACCATGACCAAGCCTGCCAATGAGGCGTCGCCCGCCACCTTATCTCCTGAAAGAAGCCTCCACGTTCTCTCCTTCGCTCTTAATATTTGGGTTGTACCACAGGGATCCCTTTCACTCTAAACTAATTCCTTTGAAAGCCAATGCTTTTTTTTTTTTGTCTTTGTTTTTTTCTTTGACTTCCCGCCTCCTGACAGGTATTCTCCCGATGACGGTGCTCGGACAAGTTCAATCCCCCGACCTTGATGACTGGAGCAAGAAGGTGTACCGGTTCGAAGGCAAACCATCCAGGTACTTTGATCTCATGCGGCGAAGACTGTGAGAGGGCTGAGAGGTGGCATGCACAAAGAGGATGATGGGAGATGGAAAAGTTCTAGTCAGGTATGTGTGGAGGGCTCTGAAGGAGAGCAAGGCCACGAGGTGATGAAGGTAGACAGACAGAGAAGAGGAGGTGTAGACAGGTATCACAGAGGTGGAGCGATATGAGCAACCTGAGGAAGAGAAGGAGCGAGAGCAGACGAGAAGACAGGACGCAAACGAGAGGCGGAGAGAGAAGTGGAGGTCAACAGAGAATGAGTGGCGGAGGTAAAGAGGACGAGAGGTAGGCAGTACTGTTGTTTTTGACGGCCTGTTTTAATTTCAGTCTCAGTCTAGTCTTCGTGTCAAGCTGTCGTTTTAGTTTTTATCAGTTTCAGTCACGTTCGTACTCTTTTAGTCAAGTTTCAGTCGACTACAAGTCTGAGCATTTTAGTCTTATTTTAGTCAGAATTATCCCTGACTGTTTTAGTCCAGTTTCAGTCAATGAAAACTGTATTTTAGTCTCTTTTTAGTGATGCAGTTCTATTTAACCCAGTCAGTATAGTATAAGTACCTCGTAGTATAAACCAAACCAAAGTTTTCTTTGAGCCATTTCACAGTTCAAACGAGGTTGTCTTATTATATTATTGTTAGCTTACAGACTGAAGAAAACATCCATTCCAGACACGAAGACGCTCTGATTTGAATTCACAACATATTTATTTCACCAAGCAAAGCCGGCTGGCCGGCCATCGGTCCGTCCTCTGTCAGCTGTCTGTCGTTAACGCTAACCTACCGCAGCTGCAGCTTCTAAATAACGCTGCGAGCGGGGATTGAGGAAGTGACGTCGCTGCGACTGCGCAGTGCGACCTGATGCAGCCGCTGAAGTGAGACACAGGAAACAGAAATACTGCAAAATAATAAGAACAACACGACTAAACGAGATGAAATAACGTTCGAACATTTCGTCATTTAGTCAACGAAAATGAAGAGACATTTGAACAGAGCTTTTATTTTGTAAACCACAGTTAGTCTCCTTTTTATTCACCAACAATATTGCATTATATATTTAATTATAGTTATCGTCACATGACCAGCATTTACGTTGATTATCGTCTCGTTTTCGTCACGTGATAAAGGTTTGTTGATGACGATATTTAATCATATTTAGTGACCTGGAGAGGAGGAGGAAGACAGATACAAGTAAATCAAACCTTCAGCTGGGTTAGTTTTCCGTGCCTTTGTCAGGTTCCAGGTTTCAGTTCTTTCATGAAGCGTTGTTGTTGTGATCTAACGTAGAGTCGACCTTTCACATCAGTGTGCACTTAAAAAACCTCAGTGGGGATAATCCGGCTGTCGTCCGACCTCGACCAGCGTCCTCGTGTTGAGGACGAGACCGAAAGCTCCCAAAGACAAAGAAAACCCAAACAGTTTTAGTCAGATTCTAAAAGGGAGGAACTCAGTTCTTTGCAGTTGGTGAACGGATCCTTTCAGTCATCAGGTGACTGAAATGAAAGCAGTGATGTGAACGAATGACGTGATGAAGGTCTGACCCCTGCAGAGCTCACGTGACACCGTCTGGACGCCTTCACTTTAAATGCACAAGCTAGTAGTTCTGGATAGAAGCTGCCGGAGAAGGCAGATGTAAAGCTGTTTTAGGATGCGTCGGAGCTAAAGCAGGAAAGACTTCCTGTTAAAGTGTCCCCTCTCATGTGACGCGCAGCAAGAGATGCACGAAGAAACAGAGAGACAATGAAAGAGCGCACAGGAACTGACAGGTTTAAAATAGAGAGGGAGAGACAGTACAAAGGTGCAGCGCGACAACCGGGAGAAAGGAAAATTAGGACAGAGAGGGAGGCAGTTTGAAGGGGAAACAAAGAAGGAGTGAAAGAGAATGAAAGGGCAGAGGACGGGAGGAGAGAGAGATAGAAGAGGGGATCTGACTTGTCAGGAACAGTGCTATTAATACTTCATAACCAGCGGTATTGAAAATTCCCAGTGAAGCACGGCGAGGGCGCGCTCGTTTTGTTTGATGAGGCGAGGCTTCGTGCGGGCGCGTTGAAAGGGGAGCCTGATTGCGCTCCCTGCCACCTCCTCTTCTAACGAGATACCTGCAGAATAACGGGGGACGACAAGAGACGCCGAGAACGCGGCCGAGAACAAAGGAACCGCGGGAGAATTAGCATAGATGCTCCTGAGCCGCCGTCCTCCAGCCGCAGGAAGCCGCTTGTTCGGCGTGTGGATCCGGCGCTGCCTGCATGTTATTTACATACACAAGTGATACAAACTTGAGGAAAACAGCGTTCAGGTCGGGTGAAGCAGCCCCAGCGGGCCAATAACAACATGTCACCTCACAGGAAATCAAGACAACAAACGGCATGTTACACATAAAGAGTAGAAGAAGAAGAAGATGTGAGCATGCGGTGGTTTGTTCGCATTGATCTGCACATTATCTCCTCTCTTTGTTTCCTGTTGGCGGGGGCTGTGTTGCAGTTTGAAATCTTTAAAGCGTGACATAAATCCAGGAGCAGGTACATACGTGACAGCCTCGCGCAGCAGCGGCGCCGGTTTGATCCCGGATGCGTCCTTGGCCTCGGTTCAGTCGAGGCTAATTAATCCGTCTGGTTTGAGCTGAATGTCACCGCGGTGCACAGAGGTTAAACAGTTACACGAGCCCGATGGCACACGCTCAGCACCGGGTTTGAACCCGGGCCACGGCGTCTGGGACCGGCTCGCCGCCGCAGCGCCACAGAGAGCGCCAAGGTCCTCCAGATCAAGAAGGTGGATCGATGTTCAATCACAGACTTCCATCTGCTCAGAGTTTGATCTGAGGAAGACTTCACAACATCTGAGAGTGAATGGAAAAGAGATGAAGAACATTAAGACAGGATTTTATTCCACCTCTTCCCTCAGTGTCATAAACCATGAAGTTCACTTCTATCATTTCTGCAGACACAGAATAAAGATGTTCCCAAATCTGAATGTGACATTTGGCAAAAAACGTCAAATCTATACAAACACAGATGTGATGTGTGTGAGCTGAACCTGTGTTTGGAGAAGAAACATCTTCTGTTCAAATCAGATTTCATTTTAATGTCAAACCGTTTGAATAATTCACGACGTGAAGTTTGAGGCTTCCAGGCCACAATGGAGGACGCTTGTGTGTGTGTGCGTGCGTGTGTGTGTGTGTGTGTGTGTGTGTGTGTGTGTGTGTGTGTGTGTGTGTGTGTGTGCGCGCGTGTGCGTGCGTGCGTGCGTGTGTGTGTCTGTGCCTCACATGATGCATTCTGCTCATTTATCTGAACTCCAAACTCAGAAACCACATGAAAGGTGGTTTTAACGTGTGACTGAAGAGTGAAGACGAGGGATGCAGTCCTCTTCAGCAGAGAAGCTGCACACAGACACACAGCACATAATAACACACTCATGGTGGGAGGAAGCGGCGAATGTGGCCAATCACAGACACATAATGTAACCAGCATATACCAGCCATAACCAGCAGCCTGAAGCAGCCTCTCTCTCTCTCTCTCTCTCTCTCTCTCTCTCTCTCTCTCTCTCTCTCTCTCTCTCTCTCTCTCTCTCTCAGGTTGTTCAGTCTGAACCAGAGCTCCGGGCAGCTCAGCATCAGGGAGGGGGCCCCCCCGGGCTCGTACCGCCTGCAGGTACGCGTGTCGGACCACACCTGGCCCGACGTCACCTCCACAGCTCAGGTGGACGTCAGGGAGCTGCAGCAGGACGCTCTGCAGAACGCCGCCTCCATTCGCATCACCAGTGAGTCCCAGAGTGATGATGACGATGGTGATGATGGTGATGATGATGAGACTTTATTAAACTCATAACCGTTATTGAAGGTTTTTTAAGTTGCTTGGTAACGCCTCAACGCGCTGACGAGGTGCACACGTGCACGGCCCGCTGGTTGTCGTGGTGACTGTAATTGATGGGGAGTGATGTTGCGTATCCCAGAATGCCGCGAGGTCCCGGTTTGGGAGCTGTCAGTCCCCCCAGGCTCCTCCAGCACCAACAGACAGAGAGGCATGATGGGAAAAAACTCGCTCTTCTTCCTCTCCTGTCTCCTCTTGTTTCGTCTCCTCCTGTTTTTTTTCTCTCCCCTTTTCAGAATTTGGGTTTTTTCTCTCTTCATCTTTCTTTTTTCCCGTCTCATCATCTTCCTCGTCTCGTCTCGTAGTGTTACGTCTCTGTCCAGTGTCTCTCTGCTGCTGGTGGTCTGTGAAGCTCGTGTATGAGTCTGTTGAACTTTCTCCTCCAGATCTGACGGCGGAGGAGTTCCTCAGCAGTCGAGGAGGCGAGCAGAGTCGCTTCTCCCGTCTGGGTCAAGCGTTGGCTGAACTGCTGCAGACTCTGCCGGAAAATGTCCAGATCTTCTCTGTGGGCGACGCCGGCCAGCGGGGGGAGAAGGCCCTCGACGTCTGGTTCGCCGCTCACGGCTCGCCGTACTACAAGGCGGAGAAGCTGCACGGCTACGTGGCGGCAAACAAAGCCAAGGTGAGGAGAGCGTCCATGAAACGCGGTGCTGCTCTGTCATGAACTCAGGGTCAGAGTCACGCCAGGTCCTTTTTTATTCCTCTAAAACTGTCTGGATTCAAGCTTTCTGGCCTCTCAAACACCAACAACCCAGAGTTTTTAAAGACACGTCCAAAAGCATAACGTGTGAAAGTCCTGCACAAACATCTGAAACATACAGAGACAGTAAACGAAGGCTTCATAGCAGATGATGCTGTCACAGCAGCGACGTCTGAAGGATTCTGAAAGAACACTTAAGACACAGAGTGAAGTTTAGGGGAAAGTCTAAAACATCTGGAAGACTTGTTCCTCATGCTTTATTTTCTGCTTTTACTTTAGTTTTATAAGAACTGAAATATGGAAATACTCTGTTTTGTTTAAAAAGTGAACAAGTTCAGACTCATTTCAGTGTGTTTAAGTGTTGAAAGCAAACATCAACGAGGCTGAACAGCAAGTTTTAAAGGTCGAAACAGACCAAAGAATCAGAGTTTTGTTCCACGGGATAAAAGATCAGGACAGTCTGAGAGACGAGTTGAGTCCGAATGAGCTGTGAAAGCAGTGAGCGGGTCAGCTGACCGGCGTCACGTCGGATGACGACACATTAATTACTCATCAGTTAAACATCACTTCACACGTCCTGTGACCCGATTCACAGCCGTCTCACACATCCAGCTTACAGCGAACACACAGCGTCCACACGGACATGCAAACACGCATCTCCAGCGAGCGGCTGCTCGTACGACACACGCACACACCGTGCACACGTGCACACGTGCACATGAATATTTTACATCCATTAAAAGCATGAGAGCAGCTGCTGACCTCAGGTCAGTGCTGTGAGAGGCAGGAAGGTGATGACAGTCACTGAACCATGTAAACACGCATGTTAAACACACACGTGCACGCTCACACGTGCACGCTCACACGAAGACCTCTGAACAAGTCATGTTCAAGTATGCAGCAGTGGAAGAAGTACTGCGATCATTGAAGTAGTAATACCTCAAAGTGTGCTCTGTTCTGCTGCATTTGGGATGTTACTGTAGTAAAACTGCAAAAATATTATCGTCAGTGTCACCAAATACTTCAAGTACCACTGGTAAAAGTACTCTTTCACTCAAAAGTACTCATTAAGCCCATTTCCAAATAAAATATGTTTACTTTATGTACTGCTGAACAGCCTCTGAATTTCAAGGATCAATAAAAGCTTTGTCGTGATTATGTTGTCGATTAGATTTTGTTTTATTCATCTGTAATACTAATTATATATAATAATATAATAAAAGTGTTACTGCAAAGTAGTAAATAAAGTTATCAAATGAATGTAGTGAAAAAAGTACTTTTGCCTCTGAGATGTAGTGTAGTACAAGTACAGAGTACCAGAAAATGGAAATACTCAACAGTCTCTAAAAACGTCATAAAACTGCCAAAAGAATAATGAAAGAGAAAAGAAATGAAGGAGAAATCAAACTGTCAGAGGAGGAAAGTACTAAAACACTGACTCGCCGATGAATGAATGAAGTCTAAAAACATGAAACAATTGAACTTTTGTGTTTGACTGATTTTTATCATTTTAATGACGGTTAAATCTTTAAATATCACATTTTTTGTCCTCATTTTCCTTCTGAGAGCCGGTTTCACTTCCAGGTTAAGAGAATTCCCAAATTCAGTTTCCTCTAATTGAATCTGCTTTTCTATACTGTCATACATATTATCTCATTCTGACGTGATGACGTCAGCTGTGACCAATCAGCTGATGCGCTTTGCTGAAAGGTTACAATGACACTCGGCTGTTACCTGATCAGTATTAATCTGAACAATTTGTTAATTTATCTGGAAAATATCTACAGATTATTTGATAAAAACCAAATAATTCATAGATATAAAATGTCTAAAAATCGTCTATAGCTCATAAAATCAAAGCTAAAACACTGAAAATGAGCAAAATGAAGTGACAAAAACAATAAAAACCATAAAAACCAAAGTATTAAGTATAAAGTCCAGTACGAGGCGCACGGGATGATTAAAAATAGCTTGGAGATTAAAAGCTTCAGAAAGACGTCTTTATTATCTCAGGTTAAAAGGAAAAGTGTCTTGGCTGCTGATTTAGAGGAGGAACGTCAGACAAACACAGAAAGACGAGATGAAGCGGCTCTGGAGCCAGAAACTGAAGCCCTGCCCGGGACGAGTACGTCACTGTGGATCACAGCCGAACAGCTGAACTCCAAAAAAGACCAACGCACAGTTGGAGAGAGACAGGAAGCCCAGAGGGACTCACCCATAAAGACAGCCAGAGAGAAGAATCAAGATGACAAGCGAGGAGACGTTGGATTCTCCAACTGAGAGCGAACACACACACACACACACACACACACACACACACACACACACACACACACACACACACACACACACACATGCACACACACACACACACACACACCACAGTTCATAAATAACACTCAGGGAAATAAAGTCGGTTCAGGTGTCGCTGATGCAGCTCGACGTCAGATTAAAGAGAGCTGCTGTCATTGGCTGCAGCTCTGCGACGTTCACACACCGCCCATGACCTCAGCGGTGTTAGCTTTATTCTGCATTCCCCACACTTTAAACTGTACCTTTACGTTAGCGTAGCCTCCTGCTAGCTTTACGTTAGCGTAGCCTCCTGCTAGCTTCAGTCAGTCTGTACCTCTTCAGGGACTGATTTGTTTCAGCTTGTTGTTGTCTAAGATTCATTTTAGCTTGTGTTAGCTTCTGTTTAGTTTAATCCTAGCGTCACTTTCAGTTAGCGGCCTTTATGCACGTTTAGCTTCAAGCTTGTTTGTTTCACTTTCCTTTAGTATCCGTTAGCTTGTTGTATTTGTTTAAGTGTCGTGCTGGTTTTAGGTTCAAGTTGGCTTCGAGCTAGTTTTAGTTCTGGTTAGCTAATTTTGTTCAGCTAGCATTAGCTATTGTTATACTCTCAGTTATTTATGTTACATTGAGGTTCGCTCTACCTTCATGCTCAGTGTAGATTTTTCTGTTTGTCAGATTTAAGTCACAATGTGGAAACAGCATTGACACTACAAAGACAAACTGTTGGAAATGACTTTTCTAACTGATCTGAATCAGTCTGAAGTCAGCATCAACAGTTTCAGACCAATACTATAATACAAAGTACGTGTGAGCAAACAACTGATATGAAATACGTGAATTAATTAAAAGTTTCTTACATCAACCAAACACTTTGTCCGCGTCGCTTACTGAAATGTTTGCAGACTTGTTGTTCTGACCTGAGGGGTGTTCACGTGATTTTTCCTGGTGGGGAACTTTATTTTTCTGATGGTCCGGACACCTCATGGACGCAGGATCAGTCCTAGACTGTTAGTTTGGTTTCGTTTACCTTCAGTTGTAGTTTCAGGCTGGTTTTAGTTTAGCTTAGCTTAGCTTAGGTTTAGTTGGGTTAGCTTCATGCTAGTGGTAGTTTCATATTAGCTTTAGCTTCGGTTACGTTTATGCTAGTTTTAGTTTGATGTCTTTTTCTGTCTTTTTCTTTGCTTTTTAACATAACAGAAGTATTTTCTGTGTGTCGTCTCTTCTCGGACCCCCTGCAGCTGGAGGCCTTGTTGGACGTGTCCATCTCTCAGGTGGGCGTTGATGACTGTCCCCACACAGACTGCAGTCAGTCTGGAGGCTGCAGCAACGACGTCTCCTTCAGCCACGCCCCGCTGCCTCTCAGCACCGGTAACACCTCTCTGGTGTCGCTGTCGGCCTCATCGGCGGCACGATGTGGCTGCCGGGCGCGAGAGGTGATCCACCTGCCCTGCTCCGCCTACCCCGCCAACCCCTGCCTCAACGGGGGCACCTGCCAGGACGGGCCGCTGGGATACAGGTAGGAGACGTCTAAGGGAAGGCCTGCCATGTGGTCTGTTTGGGTCTGTTGTGTGTTGATTGTGAACGAGTCCTTCTTCCAGTTAAATTTTCACAAAAGCAGTCGAGAGAATTTGGACTCTATAAACAAATATCACTGCCATTAAAGAGCTGTCGTAATAAGAAACGTTTTTCTAACGAGACATCACTGTGAAACGCAGCTCGTCTGTGTCTCGATAGTTTTCACCGTCGACTAGAAGTCTGCTCGTCGTCTGCAGCAGATTCAAGTCCAGAACTGTTAGCGTCGCTGTCTGAAGCTAGCAGAGGCTTCCCATTTGTTCAGTGATTAGTTCTGAGTAAATCTGTCAAACATTGTGGAGATTTAATAAGAGCGAGGGAGCTCGAACCCTCCAAAGCCTCGTTTTCAGCTGCATGTTCAGCAGTCGACTTTGAATTGTCAAATCATTTTAATGGTTTGAATATCGAACTCAGCATCTCAGCTGCTCTGTCTGACAGATGCTTCTCCCTCCGTCGCTCTCTTCGCTCTTTCTTCCATCCCCAGTAAATCCTGTTTACGCTGGCAGAGAGAGACTACAGTTACTTTCAATTAGCTGTCTGTCTGTCAAGGTTTCTCTCTCTGCTTGTGTCCGTTTGTCATGTGAACTAATGTCGGCAGGTGGACAGAGACCTGCAGCAGCAGCTGAGACGCTTCTGTAGATGATACTTCACAGATTTACATTATATTACAAGATCCAGAGTTTGAGATGCTCTGGTTAGTCTCATGTATGTGTTATCTTTAGAAGCTGGAACCAGCAGAAGCAAAGTGAACTAAATTCAGTGTGTTTGAACGAAGCCTCCAGCAGCAGGAGCTCATGTTCATGTTGGTGATATTATCAGGTGAAATCAGCTCTGTCTGTCCCTCAGGTGTAAGTGTCCTCCCATGTTCGACGGGCCTGAGTGTCAGCAGACCAAACACAGCTTCGGCGGCCAGGGCTACGCCTGGTTCCCTCCCATCATGCCTTGCTTCCAGAGCCACATCACCCTGGAGTTCCTCGCTGAGTCGGCCAACGGGCTGCTCCTCTACAACGGGCCGCTCGGACCCGCCCACTCCGGGGAGCAGGAGGACTTCATTGCCCTCGGTGAGTTGACTGCTGAGGGCTGAAGCTCCGAACGTTAGAGCTTAAAAAGATTATTTAGTGCAGAACGTGTTCTGCATCAGTGTGTTCAGGAAGCCGTTTCTCTGCCTCCGTGCTCCTGCAGCACGTCTCCAGAATACTGCAGGACATCAGACATCAGGCAGGGTCCATCACAGACACGTCACGGCAGCGTGTCAGCCGCAGTCTTCATCACAGATGCTTTGGTTGCAGCAGGACAGGTTTGATTGATGGTTGATCATTAAGCTGTTTTTGGAGCCTCATCAGTTGAGATCAGAGTTTGTTCTGTTGAGGATCGAGGAAATCAAGAAAACCTCGATTAAATCTTCTGGGGAGGATCTCACCTCAGGAGGTTCAGTCCACACTGAGCACTGAACACGACAGTGTCCAGTCCAGAGAAGGTCTGCGTGCACAGAATAGACTGCATGAGATAATGTGGAACGATGAGAGGGACCAGAGGAGGGTTAGAACTGGTCCACAAAGACCAGGGAGTGATTGTACGCTCGTGGCGCTGGAGTGTTGGGTCAGACGAGGCCGGTCTGTCGTTGGCAGCTTTAGTGATCAGAGCTGGGTGCGATGGTCCCGCGAGGCTGGGCGGGGCTCCTCCGCCCTCCTGAAACTGAAAACTGGGTGTGAAACGCAGCATCACTTTGCTAAAAGTTGAAGCGTTATTTTGAACTTGGAGGCGCTCTGACAAACATGCTAATCTCACAGAGCTGGTGGGAACGCCGCTCGTCCTTTTCAGCAAACACAAAGAGCGAATCAATGTGGCGCGTAAAGACGGTTTCCCAGTGGACGCAGAGCTTCATCGACTCTAATGTCAGCTCCCGGCGGTCCTGCCGTGGTCTTAACGGATTAGCCTGCAGATGGCCTTTCAAACGCGCCTTGCATAATCTTGTGGCATTACAGTTATGTAATTATTGAACCCGCGCTGCTGCTGCATGGGTCGGGGGGGGTCAAAGATGGCCGCAGCATCGATCGCTGTGAAGCATTTTTCACTCACATGTTCGATAACATGGCGCTGAGGTTGATGGGTCACACAAACACACGTCTGATCGGATGTTGAAAGAATCGACTGATCGGCTGCTGATTGGCTGCAGCAGCTCACAGCGAGACAAGACGTCGGGGTCGGAGGTTTGGTCATGTGACATCAGAAGCGATGTCAGATCAATCCAGGCATCATGTCACATCACCCTCTCATAAACAAAGTTTAAACTAAGACTCTCCTCCTCCATCAGAGCTGAGGAACGGGGTTCCAGCTCTGAGCATCAACCACGGATCAGGAACGCTGACCCTGCAGCTCCCGCCGAAATCCACCGTCACCGACCGCCGCTGGCACCGCCTCGACATCCTCAGTGACGGACAGGTGGGACGGACGTCTGCGTTCTGACTGTTCAGACTGTGTGGAATAACCTGAGCGAACACAGTGATCTGTGATCAGTGACAGCTGGTGATTCAGGGCATCTTCTCTGTGTTCAGGCCGTGCAGCTGATCCTGGACCAGTGTGGGGGGGTGGCGGTGAATGAGCTGGAGGGTGTTGGGGGGGACGCTCAGGAGACGGACGAGTCCGGCTGCAGAGCTGCAGGAGAGACGCCCGGAAACCAGAGGTGAGACGGAGCCCAGGGACGCAGAGACAGCGTCACTGTCCCCGTGTCAATAAAGATTTTTAATCATTCAAAACTACAACCAGTCTAACACCTCCTCTGTCCACTCCTCTCTCCTCCCCTCCTTTTCTTCCTACCTTCTCTCTACTCCCTCGTCTCCTCCTCCTCTTCTTCTTCTTCCTCATCGCTACATGATGTTCACCTCCTCCAATCCCTTCGCTCCTCCTCTTCTTCTCACTTCCGTCTTTCTCCTCTTCCCCTCTGCTCCTTCTCTTCCTCTACTTTGTCCTCATCCCATGTCACTCCTTCCATCCTCCACCTTTTCCTCCTCTTCCTCCTCTCCTCCTCATGTTGTTCTTTTCCTCCTCTCCCTCTTCCTCCCCTCTGCTCCTCCTCCTCCTCCTCCTCCTCAGGTATCTGAATGTCTTCCAGCCTCTTCAGTTGGGAGGGATGAAGGAAACTTCTCCTCACAGACGTTACCGTAGTTTCACCGGCTGCATCCGCAACTTAGTGGTGGACAGTCAGGTAACACTGTGTGTGTGTGTGTGTGTGTGTGTGTGTGTGTGTGTGTGTGTGTGTGTGTGTGTGTGTGTGTGTGTGTGTGTGTGTGTGTGTGTGTGTGTGTGTGTGTGTGTGAGTGTGTGTGTGTGTGGACAGATGGTGGTGTGTGCGCGACTCATCAGCCCAGGCCGACATCACAGGCCAAAGTCTAATCTAAGTGAAAAGATCCTTCCTCCTCGTCTTCCTCCTGAAACTAAGCGAACTAAAAGATCCTCTACCCACAATCCCTTGTGTTTTGGGGTTGTTTCCTGTGCTCTGTTGCTGAGCACCACAGCTGTGATGTTAGGAAGCGTTGCCACGTCCACGTGTTTTTAAAAACGTGCCTCGTTTGTGTGTTTTGGCCCTTCGACCACGAACAGTTTGAGCTCAGTGAAACGAAGCTTCTGGAAGAAGAAATTTTGTCAGGCTTCTGATTGGCCACCGCGAGGACGCTCATGTGGACATTCATGATCCCAGAGGATGAATCCTCGTCTTTAGTGAACCTCTAAATGCTCCTCTGGCGCCACCATCAGGTGAAAGTTGTCCACGTGTAACATCACAGTGTTAATGTCAGAGTGCTTCACGGTCCTGGAGGATGAACCGTCTCACGTCTGAATCGTTCTTATGACGAAAGAAATCATTAAGCATGAAGAGAAGAGAAGGCCTCTGTAGTCACAGCTCCATTCCTGCAGACACTGAAAACACCTCGTGCCTCCTTCCAGGTGTACGACCTGGCGTCTCCAGGTGAGAGCGTGGACAGCACGCCGGGCTGCAGGCTGACGGACGGGGTGTGTGTGACGGCGGCCGGCCCCTCCTGCGGCGTCCAGGCCTCCTGCCTCGCCGACTGGGGCTCCTTCAGCTGCGAGTGTCACCCGGGATACACCGGACACAAGTGTGACAGAGGTGAGGCTCTGAGTGTGTGTGTGTGTGTGTGTGTGTGTGTGTGTGTGTGTGTGTGTGTGTGTGTGTGTGTGTGTGCGTGTGCGTGTGCGTGTGCGTGTGTGTGTGCGTGTGTGTGTGTGTGTGTGTGTGTGTGTTGAGTAATTCTCTCTGCGTCAGGGTTTGTTTGAGGCTGGTAGTCGTGAAACCTTCACTGGTCGAGTTCACACGGCCTCATGTCTCCTTCCTCCTCCTCCTCCTCCTCCTCCTGCTCTTCCTCCTCCTCCTCCTCCTACTCCTCCTCCTGCTCTTCCTCCTCCTCCTCCTCCTCCTCCTCCTCCTCCTCCTCAGCCGTCCCAGAGTTCTCCTTCGACTCCGGCAGCGTTGTGCGTTTCCAGCTCAGAGGAGGCGGCAGCTCCCGCCGCACAAACGTCCAGCTGCTCCTCCGAACCAGAGCCTCCTCGGGCACCCTGCTCTCCGTGACATCCCGGGAAGCCAGCGAGTACGTCATCCTGGAGGTCAGTCAGAGCAGAGCAGCTTTCACAAATCCACTTCCTGTCACACGGGGACATAAACACAATAGACGTGAGGCATCATGGGAAGGATTCTCGAGCTGCTGGTGACCTTTGCTCTCTCTGGTTCAGATCACCGAGGGTCACCTCTCCGTCCGGGCCAACCTGGGCGACGGGGCTCACGGCCTGCGGCTGCCCGGCCAGCGGGTGGACATCGGCCAGTGGGTGCTCGTCAGTCTCAGTCGCCATGACAACCTCTTCATCTTGAGGCTGGAGCAGGGTGGGGGCTCGAGGGAGGTCCAGGCCCGGCTGGGGGAGCGCAGGGAGATCGTGGTTCACCCGGCCAGCGTGATGGTCGGCAGCGGTCCGAGCGCCGGAGACAAGACCGACTTCCAGGGTGAGATCTGCTTCCTGCTTCTGCTTCCTGATGGTCACATGTTTGCGTTTTCCTCCAGTCAGTGTCGAGCAGCGTTTCATTGTCAGTAAACCAAACTCTCCGTCCAGGTTGTCTGCGGGACGTGCGTTTGAACAGTCAGGTCCTGCCTCTGGACGGGCAGAGCCGGGACCTGGTGACGGTCCTGGAGAGGCGGGGCGTCGCTCCCGGCTGCTCCAGCGACGCCTGCAGCGCTCAACCCTGCCGCAGCCCGCTGCGCTGCGTCGACCTGTGGAGGAAACACCAGTGCAGGTGAGCGACACACAGACCCGCCCCCACCGACCCTCCGCCCGTTTACCTCACTCTGATGTCATTAACTCGTCTTCCCTCCATTGACAGGTGTCCCGGTGATCAGGTGACAGTGACGGACGACTCGGGTCGGCAGCGCTGCGTGCCGTCGCCCTGCGGATCAACTTCCTGCCGGAACGGTGGCACCTGCCAGGCGCTGTCACCTGACAGCTACCGGTGCCGGTGTCAGGAGGGGTTCAGGGGTCAGCGCTGCGAGCTGGGACAGGTCAAAGGTCACCGGCTGGCCGCCCTCAGCCCCAGCTCCATCCTGGCCATCAGCATGTGTCTGCTTGTCTTCTTCGGTAAGAGACGAAGGAGTTCTTCATGTTTATACCTTTAAGACAGTAAACAGGCAACACAGACCAACAGGAAGTGATTCAACACACATCCACACATAAAACTGCTTCTGGTCAACTCACAGGAAGTGAGCAGATCCATTTCCTCTTTGTGGAGGAAGTAGAAGAAGCAGCTTGTTAACATGAGCAGAGACACAGAATGAGACCTGCTGTCCTCCTCCTGGAGGCTTCACTTCCCTTTGAACGTGTTCGATTCTGACCGAGTGATCGTCTGCTCAGCGAGCGGCTGATCAGCTGATCAGCTGATCAGCTGATTGTGACGTAACGCATGCAGACCTTTTGTTCTGAACTTGTGTAACAGATCAGCAGATCAATAGTTTCCATCAGCATCGACCGTGAACTGCAGAAACGTCACAGTTCAGTTGCGTAAAGTTTTCCCAACGTCTGATCAACTACAGTGACTGTCGCTTCTGCCAGTGGTGCAGCTCGTTTTTCCCATCAGCCCCTGCTCCTGCTCGGCCCTGAAGGGGAGGCATTGAAGGGTGGAGACGAGTGATTCTCCTCCGTCTGTTTTCACCTGTTTCTAATGATCACGCCATGTTTGGAACGAACAAACGCTCGTTTACTGAAGCTTTAATGAGCTGCTGCTGCAGACGCACAGGAAGGAAGTGATGATGACGACGTTTGTGCCTCCTCCCCTCTCACTGTGTGTGCGTGTGTGTGTCTGCGTGTGTGTGTGCGCGTACGTGTGTGTGTGTGTGTGTGTGTGTGCGTGCGTGCAGCCGTGCTGGTGGCGGTGACGGTGTGGAACCAGAAAGGCAGCCGTAACAAGTTCAGGAAGCGAGGAGTTTACCACATCCCCGCCGAACACGAGAGCTGGGAGGACATCCGAGAAAACATCCTCAACTACAACGAGGAGGGGGGAGGGGAGCAGGACCAGGTACACACACGCACACACACACACACACACACACACACACACACACACACACACACACACACACACACACACACACACACACACACTCTGTTCTACTTTTTACATAACGGCTTACTTTATAAAGAACACACCCTGGACGCTGTCAGGAGATGGAACTTTTTTTAACAAACAGCACGCTGGGATCCAACAACATGTCCTACTTGTGTCCTACGATCAACACACACGCACACACACACACACACACACACACACACACACACACACACACGATGGCTCGGCTGCCTGCTCATTACGATCATTAACACACGAGGTGGTTCAGTATCGTGTCCGTGTAGACCGCCGAGGCTGGGGATCAAACTGGTGAAATGACACAGAGAGCCTGTAATATTCTGATGAATGTCCCTAGTGTCCCTGATGTCCCTCTGGACATGGACGCCTGCTCCTCCCGGTGTCTCACTGCGTTTTCCTCTCTGCTTGCAGAACGGATATGACATCACCGAGCTGAAGCGTCCGCTGTGCTCCAGCCTGTCTCAGTCCTCGTCCTGCACCACCGCGCCGCTCATCAAGTCCTCGCCCGGCTCCCAGGAGGAGGTTCACCCGTCCGGCTCGTCCTGCAGCTCGGGCGCTCCTTACCTCAGCATCCCGCACCACCACCACCACCACCATCACCAGCACGCCGCCGCCAACAGCTACAGCGGCGACACGGCCTACGCCGGCTACGCCGCCCATGCCGGCAGGGACATGGAGACAAGCGACAGAGGAGGGGGCTTCGTGGACGCCCCGGCGGGATCGCGCTCTCACGTGGACTTTAAAAACTACGTGTCGCGGATCATCTGGGAGGCGGACAACGACTGCGAGGCGTTCCCACTGGACGCGTACCACGTCTGGTGCGTGGAAGGCTCGGGGTCGTCGGCGGGGAGCCTCAGCTCCCTGGGGTCCGCCGCGTCCCGGAGAAACGCTGCCACCGCCCCCGATGAGGAGGAGGAGGAGGAGGAGGAAGATGAGGACGGGGGCGTGGTTTACGACAGGCTGTCGCGGTGGGGCCCCAAGTTCAAGGCCCTGAGCGAGATGTACGACCGGCCCCAGCTCGCCCTCACCTACAGGGACGCCGTGGCGTTCATACAGAGGAGCCACAGCCACGACCTGCTGCCTCAGCACCACTAGAGGGCGCCGCACAACACCAGGAGGAGCAGTGCTGCGTTCACGACCGTCTGAAAACAGGCACACGAGGAAAACGTGACGAGTCACCGTCAATAATCACCATATTAAAGCTCATCTTCATGATGTTAACGAGAACATTTCAGCAAATCTTTTATTACGTTCACATAAAATGAAACAAACTTCAGCTTCTCATTTAGATTAATTAATCTGATCTTTGATGTGGACGATTGGCTTTTTTAAAGGGACAAAAAAAAGTTTGTGCTCATTAAAACATAATTTATTGATGAATGTTTGTGTTTGTTCACATTTTGAAAATATGAAAGAATATTTTAATCAAACTGATTTAATGGATGAAGAAATAAAATGTAGTAAAACATCAGGTGGAGTTTATCAGCCACAGGAGCTGAGGGCACCTGTGCAAAACCACAGAAGAAGAGTGAACGTGCCGTGAGTGCAGCAGCTCTGCTCCTCCTCCTGCTCCTGCTCCTCCTCCTCCTCCTGCTCCTCCTCCTCCTGCTCCTCCTGCTCCTCCTGCTCCTCCTGCTCCTCCTGCTCCTCCTCCTCCTCCTCCTGCAGCTCCTCTGTGGTCCTGATGCTCCTTCATGTAGAAACCCGACGAGGCTCCTGAAGACGCGACGCGCAGACTGAACTGAACTTTCTTTATGTCATTATTTTTCTTCTTCTGTTCCTCTTTAGAGCAGCAGCTCGCCGTGCTGCCGTCCTTTCAGTTTGTGTCGCTGACTTTCGGGGTCAAAGGTGGCGTTTTTTGTTTCCTGGAGGGACGTTTTGTCGTGACTGTTTATTCGCAGCGTCGATGTGACGTCAGGCGTTTCAGCGTTCGACCAGTTTCACTTTGACCAAACGAGGAGTCTGCGTCCGTTTTCAGAGATTATTTTTGTACTTGCTGGTGAGCCGCGTTCAGATGGCGTCGCTCTGAGTGTTTTGGGGGTTGGTGCAGCGTTCTGGGCGGCGGCGTCCTTCATGTCGCTGTGTGTGAAGGACGCTTTGACGTCCTGGCGGGGCAGCAGGTGGAGCTCACAGACGTGCAGCTACGTCACGTCCAGAGTTGAATCATCTGCGAAGGCTGAGCTCAAAGTCCAGATTCTGGATGATTTTAGTTTCACAACATTCTTCTTGATTCGTCGCCCATCTTTAACCGCAGAGCCTTCATCCATTGGCTGCTCTCTCAAAGGTCAAAGTTCATCCAGTCTGAACACGTTAACGCTGCGTCCTTCAGATTCTTCAGCTCAGGATGTCAAAGACGCAGCAGCTGTTCAGGTGACCACAGCTGCTCTGCAGACGCAGAATGGTCACCTGACAAGAAAGCGACGCTCTGATTGGTCGTTTTCAGACGTCGGATATGAATCGTACAGAAGCTGAAGTGTTTGAATCTGAGACAAACAGACTGTGCTTCACAAATGAACCTCGACAGGAAGTTTCTCTGACGACCAAAAAGGTGTTAAATCCCCAGCAGGTAGTCCCGCCCTCCTTCGACCGCGTCACAGCCAATCAGACGTGACCTTTGTTGTTTAGGTTAACTTTGGTCACTTCGCCGCCTGATGAATGTAGTTTTATACGAAGCGTTGAGGCAAAGTGAGAGCGGCAGAGAGACAATCAGAGTTCAGAGAAACTCACAGACTCAGAGACACGAGAGGAGGAACATGAGCTCCAGGCCGAGGTTCTCCAGAGAACCACCAGAGAACCACCACAGAACAGGAAGTCAGAGCCTTCTGTCCTGACGGCTGAACTGAAGCTATGCATCCAATCCGAGCTCCAGGTGTCATTGTGACGTTTGACCCGTGATGTGTGTAAATCTGTGTTTTTAAAGAGGTTTCATACGTGTGTGTGTGTGTGTGTGTGTGTGTGTGTGTGTGTGTGTGTGTGTGTGTGTGTGTGTGTGTGTGTGTGTGTGTGTGTGTGTGTGTGTGTGTGTGTGTGTAGCGCTGAGCCTGTTGGTTCGTTGTACATTTGGACGTTTTTTAGGACGCTGACGTGAAAATTCCTTTTGTATTTGACTTTTAATAAAAACGTTTTTCCCCAAACGCCTCGTCTGCTGCGTCCTGATTCAAAGAAGAGGAAGAGGAAAGGTGAGCACATGACCTGTGTTCATAAGTTTCCCATGATGCATTGCACACATGAAACTCAAACAGCTTTGAGAGCAGATAGAAAACTGAACGTAATTATTAAAAATCTTTGCCAGAATATTTATTATTTCTAAAGTTTCGTCACGTTTCGCTTCATCGTCTCATATTTTATCACTTCCTGTTCATATGAAACAGTTAAATACATTAAACTCAGTGCAGAGTCCCCTGATTGGCTGCTCTGAAGATTTCAGATGCATTCATGTTAAAAATACTGAAGTATTAAAAGCAATGGTTGTAAGTAAGGGGAGGGCTTTGCAGTAAATAGTACACTGTGTACCAGTAGTATTCTGTTTGGACAGTACTACAAAGTAACTTATTATGTTCAATTGAATCCTGCTTTTAGCTACTTGATTATTTCAAGTTTCTGCTTCTTGTTTGTTTCACGACATTTCAGAGGAAAATATTGTGATTTTATCTGCAGGACATTAAAACCTGTAGTTCATCTGTAGTTTCACATTAATGAAACAAAATAAAATCAAATAAATAATGACGTGATATTAGTGCTTAAAACAGCTGCAGCGTTCAAATCATGGATGTGATCTGAGCACTTCTTCCGCTGCAGACTGAAGGTTCACAGGTTTCCGTACGAGGCGATGCTGCCACCGTGTGGTCAGCTCGGATATTACACAGGACAGTTTGAGCTCAAACGACAAAAAACATTTCGATAAAAACCATCAAATTAATTATTCACGCATAAATGAATGAATGAATGAATGAATGAATGAATGAATGAATGTTGATCATTTCTGCATTTTGAAACATGAAGTTTGAAAAGTTCATTTCTTGGACAGAAATTAAGAATTCAAATAAAAAAAACTTTATTTTTAAATGTGCTTGTTTATTCAGTTTACTCTGAAAATGAATTTTGATTCTTTCTGTTTTCTTCAAACGCCGTCGAGTAAATCAGACAAATGTGGCAGAAAAGATGAATTATTATGAAAAATCAGATTATTTTGTCCTGATTTAATCTTCATGCTGAGAAACAAACGTGACCTCTGACCCCAAACCCTCTCCAGCATCAGTCCCAGCAGAACGCCGATGTCCCGCCCACACCCAAAGGGATTGGTCTCTCTCGCTGTCAATCATGTATATGGCGGGAGGCCTCTGCCTACATACGTCTCACACACACGACCAAAGCCTGAATAGTGACCGTGGCATTAACCCCCATTTGGTGGCTGACATTCCTGTGTGTGTGTGTGTGTGTGTGTGTGTGTGTGTGTGTGTGTGTGTGTGTGTGTGTGTGTGTGTGTGTGTGTGAGTGTGTATGTGCATGTAAGTGTGTGCGTGTGTATTCGTCATCTTTTGGAGAAACAGATCTGTTCTCGCAGTGACGTTGTGGGGACTCGTCTTCCTCATGGGGACAACATGCACGTCCACATCATGTGAATCATTGAATTATTGGGTAAAGACTTAAGTTAAGGTTAAGTTAAGGGGAAATGAATTTAAGTCTCTGTAATGTCCCCATGAGTGACGTAGACGTGTGTGTGTCCGGCTCCTTCAGAGCTGAACCAGCTCGTTGTTTGGTCGCGTCCCGTCGACCGATGCTGTCACAGCTCGCTGCCCGTTCATTGGTTACCATGTTTTTAATTCACGTTGTGCTTGTTGACCTTTGACCCTGTGACATCACATCAGACTCTGATTTCAGTCATTTTTGTTGTTTCACTGCTCGTTTGAGAGGACGATGAAGACGACGTCAAACCTTCAGAGCTGCTTTTGAGACCCCCTTTTCTTCTGAGCAGTGCCGGGAGGGCGACCTCTGACCCCCCCCCCCCCCCCCCCATCCCTGAGACACAGACAGAGGACGTGAGGTCAATGTGAAGCGTTGGCATTGTTATGATGAATGAAGTCAGCGTGTGTGTGCGCGCGCGCGCGTGTGTGTGTTTGTCTGTGTGTGCATGTGTGTGCGCGCGCATGTGTGTGCGTGTGCGCGCGCTGTGGCAGCCTGTCTTGTCTCTTACAGGACGAGAGGCGTCAGTGAGTCTGAATAAAAAGACATTCAAATCTAAAACCTCGTCAGCGCTGGACGAGTATTCAAATACAAGTAGAAATACTGCAGTCTAAGAATAGTACTGCATAGAAATCTCCCTCTGAAATGTACAAGGAAGTAGCACAACATGAAAAGTACAAGTACCTCAAAGTACAGCGGCGAGTACATGAAAACTAAGTGTGTGTGTGTGTGTGTGTGTGTGTGTGTGTGTGTGTGTGTGTGTGTGTGTATTGAGGCCACGCTTTCCCAGGCTGAGACAATACACTCACTCTACGGGAGTTTCTTGGGGGGGGGGTGCATGTATATGGAGGGGGCCTCTGTCTGCCTACTTACCCTATATATGTCACACACACACACACACACACACACACACACACACACACACACACACACAGGAATGTCAGCCACCAAATGGGGGTTAATGCCACAGTCACTATTCAGGCTTTGGTCGTGTGTGTGTGCGTGAGTGTGTGTGTGTGTGTGTGTGTGTGTGTGTATTCCTCATGTTGTGGAGAAACAGACCTGTTCTCGTAGTGACGGTGTGGGGACTCGTCTTCCTCATGGGGACAACATGCACGTCCACATCATGTGAATCATTGAATTATTGGCTGAAGACTTAAGTTAAGGTTAAGTTAAGGTAACTCTCCAGGAAATGAATGTCAGTCTATCTAATGTCCCCATGAGTTAAGTAGACGTGTGTGTATGTGTATGTGTATGTGTATGTGTGTGTGTGTGTGTGTGTGTTTGAGGGACAGAGTCCCTCCTGTGGACAGTTTGTCTCTGTGTGTCTTTTCTCTCATTATCAGGTGACTGTTTTCTCTGCAGCTGAAGAAACGTCACACTGACCTGAGACCAGCCGTCACTGCAGCGTGGAGGCGCGCGCGCACACACACACGCGCACGCACACACACACGCGCACGCACGCACACACACACACACACACACACACACACACACACACACACACACACACACACACACACACACACACACACACACACACACACACACACACACACACACACACACACACACACACACACACACACACACACCTTACCAAGAAGTTAAAGCTGCTGCAGAGGGTTTGTCCTCGCCTCATTACCCAGAATGCATTTGAATGCCACGTGTGAACAAGCTGCTGAGCCTCAGTGGGACGTCTCACCTGTGCTCACCTGAGTCTTCACTCTGAACTGAACTCAGGTGAACCCTGACCTCTGCAGACCCGCTCAGAGGCTGAGACCTGTTTCCTCTGAGTGTGAACGATTGGACGCGAACGCAGCAGAAAGTCTGACATGTGGTCAAAGATGTTCGACTCGAGTCTGAAGTTTGATATGAAGTAAAAAAACAAAAACAAACAAACATTCAGGTGTTCCGCAGGTGAATCTGAAACCATTAAATCATATTAAAAATCAAACTGCTGCAGATTTAAAATGATTTTAGCGACTCCTGGTGGTCGTTCAGGGATGTTCAAACAAATAATGGAAAAAAAAAAACAAACAAACAGAAAAATGTGTAAAAGTACTGCATGGAAAATGTTACTTCAGTAGAAGTACTCACACAGAACAAACGTGGTTTCATGTTATTTATTAAAACATTCATATAAAACAAACGTACATCTGAGGGGCGTCGTTCACTGCAGTCTGACGGAGCTCCAGGTTTGGCTCGTTAGCTTAAATTAAGTCGCCGTGCTGCATCTCATTCCAAAAGGCACTGAAGGACAACAGGAAGCGGACTGCCCCCCCGCCGTCGGCTGAATCATAAATAGCTTCGCCTTTGATCGAACTGAGCGTCCATCATTTTCCACGTCGACACGTTAAAACTCAGGATCAATAAATACACTCAAAGTAAAAACTGCTCCATCGCCGCAGTTTTCCAAAGCAAGTCAAGTTTTCCAGGAATGTAACACGACGGTGCAACGAGGCCGCGAGCGGGCGAGGAAGAGGCGGTGCGTTCAGGGCACACGCAGAAAATCAGAGCGCTCCAACGGCTCGACACCAAAAACATGCACGAGTTCACACTAGCGAGGGTTTCAGGGTGAAACGTTCATTTCATTTAACGAGTTTTCCTCGTTTCCAGTTTCCTGAGAATCGACTGAAGCACCGTCTGAAGGTTCGAGAGTAGCACCATCAGAAAACACACAAAACAAACGCACCTCGCCGGCGCCATCACAGCGCTTCACCTCCTCGAACCATTCAGTCATTAACCTGGAAATTGTAAATTGGCCTAAAAGCCGCGTTTCCTGTCGAGCAGTTTTCTAAAACCAAATGAATAAAATGGCCGACGGGCGCCGGCGTCCTGACTTAGTGTTAGAAAAGAAAATCCAAACTGTGCTACGTGAAGCTCGGCGAGGAGCGCGTGCGGTCCGGCGGCTCGCCGTCGCTTCAGGTCAAACTGGAGAGGTAGCGTGTCTCGCTGCTGGCGCCCCGCTCAGGGATTGGCTGGTTTCTCCGTGCTGCTGGGCGGAGTCAGGATGGCTCCCGCGGCGACGGGCGACATCTGATGTCTGGGGAGGTCGATCTGTCGATTCTGAGCTTTTCTCTGCGGGACAAAATTCAACGTTAGCCTCAGAGAATTCAAAATGTCTGCAGAGCAGCTGGAGGTCTGTGTGTGCGTTTGTTTCGCTCACCAGCAGGTCCAGATAAGACACGTGTGTCTGGATGTTGTGTCTGTCGTCGGGTTTGACTTTGGAGAAGTCCTTCAGCTGAGGCGTGGCTTCAGACCGCAGCGCGTCCATGAAGGGGGTCATCCACCGGACACACGGGGACACGCTGTCCCACGTCAGGCCTGGACACACACGAGAACACACACACACATACACGTGAAGCACCGCCGACTCGCCCCGTCAGACTAAATCAGGCATGTCCAAACGAGATGTTCAGGTGAGAAAATCTAACTTACCTGAAACTTTATGAACAACGTCAAACGTGGAGAAGTGGCAGAAGGCGGCGGCGGCCAGAACGCTGTAGCTGTAGTCCAACGCGTCGATGTCCATCATGCACAGGTCCAGCAGCTGCAACGCAAAGGTCAAAGGTCAGCGTTAGGGGCTGTTTGAAGCGGCCGGGGACAATAAGCTTTCGTGATGGGTGTGAAAGTACCTGCGTGATCTGGATGTACGTTTCCTGCGAGAAGCGCGGCACCAGGAAGTTCTCTCCGTCCGTCTGGGCTTCGACCTGAGCGTACAGCTTCAGCCAGGAGATGGGCGTCTCCGGACACAGACTCCAGTCCAGCGCCTGCAGGACAGAGACGCCGTCCACGTCAGATTTGTGTTTTTAAGATCTGCTTTTATTCTGAAATGTCAGACAGGAAGTGTGCATGACGTGGTGGATGACGCGCGTTGGTTACCTTCAGCATGTGGAGCTCGGTGGACTGGATGTCCCACGTGTCGCAGGCGCCGTCCGTGACGTAGGCGAACTCGAAGATTTTCGGAGGATAGATTTCCTGAAGAGAGAGCGAAGACGTTCAGAGCAACAACGACTCAGCCGCCGACCTGGACCGTTTGATTGGTCAATAAAACGTGTAATCAGCGTGTGTGTGGTTGGACGGCGAGCGGAGGACGAGGAGGACGAGGGACTCACCTCGATCTTGGAGGCGATGAAGAGCGCTGTGATCCCGAGCAGCTGCAGGTGCTCTTTGCTCACGTCCTCCTCGGTCAGCATGAAGCGGTCGAAGTAGTCCTGAGCGAGGTAGGCGGTCTGTCGGTGGAGGCTGTACACCTCGCTCACCTGGGGCGCGCACGCACACACACACACACACACAGTGTAAACAGCTGGACCACGGCTTTACACACCTCCTTTAAAACTCCAACTCCAACTCGGCTCAACTGACCTCGAACAGCCAGTCCAGCAGGATGGCTCTCATCTTGGGCTGCAGCTTGGGGTGCCTCTGCAGGTAACTCTTGTCGTGGACGTACTTCAGCTCCTTGTTGAGCATCTTGATCCACACGTCGTCCGAACTCGCCCAGCTGGAAGACAGACGCCATCTTTAATTCTGAGACGAGTCGTCACGCAACGTTTCGGCTTCACGTTACATTTCTGTCAAACACACCTGAGGCGAGGGATGGGCGAGGCCTTGATGAAGAGGTTCTTGAATCTGTACTGCTTGAAGGTGGACGAGTCCGCAGGCTCCAGCTCTTTGTGGGGCGTCTCGATGAGGACGCAGGGAGTCGCTCCGTCCTCCGACCAACACTTCTGAAAACAGACCCTCAGTGTGAGCAACAGGATGACAGGAAGCATCGGGACGATGGCGAGGAGCGACCGTCATCAGGTTTAACTGATAAACATGCTATAAATACACTTTTCTGGTGCTTTAAAGCTCAGTGTTCAGGAGCTGACAGACGCCACCTGGTGGCGAAGGCCTGCACTGCAGCTCACTGCAGAAACTCCTGAGTCACTCTAACATGTTTCTTCAGACTAAACTCATCACAGAAAGACAAACGTGATGGAATAAGGGACTCGAGGAGCGGTAAGGACACAGAAAAGGAGCTGAGACACAGAACAACAGTCAAACACTAAGAAAAGAAATAAAACAAACATGTGACACGAAAATGAAACAAAATGGACGCTCTGATCAGAGGAAACACACAGATCAAACAGGGCGTCTCATCTGACGGGCGGGGACGTGGACAGAGCTCACGTCTCTTATCAGCTGTAAACACGCTGTGCACACACTGACCTGGATCTCATAGCTCTGTTTCTTGGCAGCAGGTTGAAGTTTTTTCTTGGACGGCTGCAGAAAATCAAAACAAACAGGTGAGCTGGAATCAGCAGCACGAGACGACGACGAAGACTCTACGGGAAGGGACGAAGCACAAACCTCAGACTTCCTCCTCTTCAGCGGGACTCTGGCGGCCGGCTCAGGTGCGTTTGAATCTCTGGCTTGCAAAGTGATGCGACCGCTGAAAGGAAAGAAAAATCAGATCATTGGATGGAAACCGGCGCGGCTCGTTTGCATCGTCCGGTCTGATAATGGTCATGTCGGTAGGTTCAGACAGGAAGTCAGAAAACGCTTCGTGTCACGTTCAGCTGCTTCCATCGGTCTGGTTTCTGAGCTCGAGCGGCTGCTGAATGATTCATCATTAACATTTAGAGAAAAGATCAGATGTTCAAACGTGAACGTCTGAGAGAACAAACTGTAGCAGAAAATATCATGTGATTCACTTTTCAGCTCTTCCACAGAGTCAAGGGGGCCACGAGGCCCCTGAAGGGCCCCAGACCACAGTGTGGGGACATGGACGGATGCTCACCTGCGTCTGGACATCATGTCGATTTATGGCTCTGCTGCAAAGACAAAGAGGAAACAGGTGAGATCAGTGACATCACAGCCAGGAAACATACATCCACAGAGGTCAGACGAGGAGTCGGGGGTCGTCAACAGAATTAATCCAGCTCTCAGGCCAGCAAGTCCTGGTCTCGTGCCGAGTCCTGGGCCATGATGTGGAGCCTCTGGGCCCCAATGCTCACAGGTAGGTGCTACCCTGCACGAGCCTGGACCAGGCCAGAGCCAACAAACACCGAAATAATGTTATAAAGAACCAAAGTGACTCCTGTGACGTCCAGGACGACCCAGAGTCGATCCTCAGAACCAGAGAGGCCAAAAACAGGAGAGGAAACCCAGATTTTAAGGCTCAGACTGAGGCTGGTTTAAGATGCGGTTAGCCTGAGATAACAGACCACAGTTAGCCTCTGAGCACCGACCAGAGCCAAAGCAGCTCCACTAAACTACGATGGTCCACAGAGAAAGCCAAAGCATCACATGTAGAGTCCACGACGACCACCATCAGCAGAAAACGGTGAAAAGCGACGAAACTGTGAGACTTTAAAGAGCCAAACGAGCCAGAAACGCTCCGAAAGCTCGCGAGCAGACCGAAGCCAAAGGAGGGGGGCCGGCGGCTCCCTCGATTTCAGACAAAAAAAGCTCCAAAATACCGCTTTTCAACCCCGATTTCTCACAGTCAGCGACGAAGCACACTTCTCCAGACAGCACTGGAGTACTTTAAATGAACGAAAACGTCAAAATACTAACTTTATTTGAGGATTCAGACTCAAAGACGCGCCAATTTCCGCAGCGCAAAAGCGGGAGGATTTGAGCCCTGCCTCCCCGAAACCACCCGGGTCAGCGGGGGAAACTCGTAGAAATGACCGCTAAAGATCAACCGTATCGACTCTAAACTGCTCTCAACTGCTGGCATGAAATCATGTGAACCACATATCTAAAGACAAACCTGTTTAAAGTCTGAAAAGCGCCATTAAGCTCGGCTAAAGCGAGGGGAAGCGGCGCAGGGGAGCTACAGTAATTAGCAAACTTAGCCCGGCAACTGCTAACGAGGTCAACAATAAGCAGCGAAGTTAACGTTAACCTCGATATGCAGATGAGCCGATGATCCACAGCCTTTACATGCAAACAGATGAATACTTGCTGGGTTTAGCAAAACAGGAAACAGAGCAAAGGACTGAGAAAAAAAACACTTCTGAGTTTTAAAGTTATGAGAGCAGGCTGAGTGTTTGTCAGATAAACTCCTCTGAAAGCCTGAATAACGCCAAACACACCTACAGCGTCACATGCAAGATTACAGCCAGGTAAAGCAGCAGCCAACAATGGTGGAAACCCCTTCAAATACGGTCAAATACACGGTAAATACAAAGATATGGCTGCAGACCCCCGCTCGTCCACATTTAAATCCACATCACCAAACTGCGCAGGGAAAACGGACATCTGAAGATCAAAACGCACGATGCAAAGTCCACGAAGGTACTGACGGTAGAAATATGTTAGAAAAGTACACATATATAAGTATAAATGTCCCCCCCGGCTCGGTGGTCTTACCTCCTCAGTGGTGAATGAATGAATGCATCAGCTGTGGCGCCGGCGCCAATCCTTATATCCGCATATGCCTGCCGCTCCTTACTGCGCATGCGCGTTCCCGGTTCCCAGAAACGCGCTAAATGTTCAAATCTGAACTGAGATTCTGACAAACGAGCGACGCCGGACGGTTTAAAAAGGTTTAGTGTAGTCCTCTCTTGGCCGGGACATATTGTTAGAAGCACCATGGCGCGATTAAACTGCTTATTTACCGTGTTTAACCGGAGCCTACATTCACTTCTAACGGACAGCGGACCGCAGGGACGTTTTTTGACGTAAACACCGCTTTCCGTACGTTCCGGTTAAACTTTAACGGCTCGGCAGACGCACAGGAATCATATGACGTTGGAAAACATCGGTACTTATGACGCTTTATGGAGTTATTTAACGTTTTCTTGGCGGCACCGAAACAGCTTCCGGGTACGAGTCCCGCCCGTGGGAGGGGGCTTCGAGACGTCAAACCAATGAGAGCGCGAGGAGCGACCGCCGCGTGCTTCCTTCGCAGAATGTAAACAGAGAGCGCACGTGGAGCTGCTGTCAAACAGCCGCAGAGTCCCGAAGCGGAGAAACTGCAGCTGACACGAGGCTTTATGTCTCCTTCAGCGTGTTATGAACTCATATTTGTGATGTTTAATGAGAAAGTGCAGCTCTACATACACGTAAATACCACCAGTAACTACATTCACTCGCATACTCTTCTGTACGTGCATGTACTCTGAGTATTTCCATTAAGCTACGTTAATACGATAAGAGGCAAACACTGTTCTTTGTACCATATTTACTTTTCAAATTAAGGTTTTAAATTAGAAATATGCGGTGAATATGAGCACTTCTGCTGTGGCTGAAACTACCCACCATCGTATAAAGTACTTAATATTAGCTTCACCTCAACCAACTACAGCATTTGTTAGAATGCATCGCTAATCACAATTCAGTAGTTTACAGTGTATACAATACTTTTAATATTTGAAGTACTTTTTGATGATGATATTTAAGTACTTTTTCTTGAACAAATTTTGGATTGCAGGATTTTATCTTACAATATTTCAGGTGTTTTTACTTCATAGTATTACAACTTCGACATAAGAGAAGGATCTTGGTACTTCTGAATACTGCGTTCTTTCTGTTTGATGTGCAGTTTTCTGTGTTTTGTGCAGTAAACTGTCTGTTATAGATCTGAATATTAACCATTTGGACAGTGATGATTCTCATTATTTTGTCTAACCAGCAGAAACAAACTATGACAATATAATACAGTGTAGTACACTGATCAAAGTACTCAGACCTGTTACTCAACAATACCTCAAAGTGGAAATACTCCATTACAAGTAAAAGCCTTGTCTATCAGTATCAGCAAAATATACATTAAGTGTAAAAGTACTCATTATCAGCCCAAACTGAAGCGTTTAATGGTGCAGCTATTTCTACCTCTTTTATGTACTTTCAGGTCTTAACTTACTTTATAACAGCGCTGCATATGTTAGAGGCTCATTATGAGTTTTTAAAACCCTAATCTGCAAAGTAAGATGAAAGAATAAATGCAGATGAGTCAGAGGTCTGATATTTGTCTGTGAACTGCAGCAGAGCTGTGACACGAAGCTTTAAACCTCCACTAAAGCTGATAAAACCGTGCAGCCAGCTGTTACCACATGACCACAGTCTGATGCTCAGTGAAGTGATGATTCACTGATGAAGGCCTGAGATGTGTTCAGAGCTCTACTGAAGGCGAACAAGTAAAGTTCAAATGAACTTTATGAGGACAGTTTTCTAAGAAGGACTGAAGACGCAGAGCCGCGTATGAAAACATTTATTATAGGCTAATAAGAGATCACATGTATGAACTATTACAGTCTGAAAACAGATGACCCCACGTTTCAATTAGCATTTGTTGACATCAGAACAGAATGAATTGATCTGTCATACATCCAAAATACAAAGAAGGAGACCAGTTATGTTGATAAATAAAAAGTTAACCATAAAATTCCTACACCTTTTTTTTCTTTTTGGCAAAGTGCTGTATTATTCCAGTAAACTACACAAAAAAACGTCTAACACTCGGTGAAAAATAAAAATGCCACAAAATATTCTTCACACTTTTTTCTTTTAAAAACGAACAAGGAGAAAAGAGGTTTGCTACATCATTCTGTCTGGTTTGTTGAGTCTTTATCGAAGCTGTGCACTGGGCGGTGGGCTGGGGGGGCCGGGGGGGCGAGAGTGAACAAGCTTCCTCCGAGTGGTGCATAGTTGGTTTCTGATGTCTGTTTGTGTGTTTTTATTGATTACGTCCACTCAGGACATAAAAAAGGGAGTTCAAGTTCTTCATTGATGCATTGTCATTACAACATTTCAACCTGGAAGGCACGTGATCCACAAATTCAAGGCATTGAACAAAAACATTACAAATCCCTGTTAGTCTGATGATGGAGAGATGAACTGAGAACAGAAACTAAGAAATAAAACATTTAAGGCTCCGGACGGCCGGCGGGAGGAGACGGGTCGCCGCCGTGCGTCTCCTCCCATCCCTTCTGTCTTTAAGTCTGCCTCAAAAAACGTAGTAACACAAAATAACATCATCCACGACTGCAAAGCTCGACAGCTGAAAGAGACATTTCCAGGAATAACAGAAGAGCTTAACCACGCCAGAGAGAGCCGCTCAGCTAGCATACGAGTATTTACAGCAGAGCCTAGCAAAGCTCTGTCAGCGCTTTCTGAACGACGCCACCGTCCCGCCAACACGGGACGTGACAGACTGAAGCGTCAGGACCACACTGCGAACAGCCTCCATCACCGCGACTCCACCTCCACCAGCTGATGTGCAGCTGAGAGTCAAACGTCTGGCCGCTAACGTCGCCGCTACGAGGTGAGAAGCCGTCAAGGTCAGTAACTAAGATTAAATATGAGTCGTAATCACTGAATAATGAGAATCATGGAGACTGTTTGTCATCTAACGTTGTCTTTTCCTGGCAGAAATGGGCCTCCAGAGGACTCCGTCGACAGCTTCGTCTGTCTGGCGGTGCGGCGACTCGACCCGGGCTTCGCTTTCCCTGCAGCCAATCACGATCCACCGCGCCAGAGCACCGAGGCCGCGAGCTGGTCGCAAACGCTTCAGAGTTGATCGACAGTAAAGAACATCAGCATCATAAACTAGAGAAAAGATCATTGCTACTTTTTGGTTTAAATATTTTAACAGTTTTAGCAAAACGTAACTAAGTTAAGGTGGAAAAGAGACGAGTTAAAAAGCGAAGAACGTTTCTACAAGCTTGTTAGCTACACTCCATCCAAAAATATAAACATCGCTAAAACACCAACAGTTTCTCTCCATCTCGATTTATTTCCCACAGTCGACTGAGAACGCCAAGAGTTCATCTTCACAGTCCTGGGACAACGTGGACGAGACCAACGCTCGCCGGGACGGAGCCGGAAAAGTCCGAGAACGCGCAAAGAATCATCGGCCGTCAAGTAAATCTGCATTTTCCTAAAGAGTAAAGGTGATTGGTTGTGACCCTGAGAAGTGGACTGCAGATTCATTAAGAACAAACAAAAATATAATAAAAAGAAACAAAAACTTTTTCCATTTTCTTTTTTCCCATCGTCACGCTAACAAAACTCTACACCATGCAACAGACTGCACACTAACATGACCAAACATACCTAAGCCAGAAACCGTAGACGCATATATACCAACTTCATACTGATATGTAAGTTCTTTTTGTCTTTTCAAAAAATATTTTGGAAGTTTTTTTAAATACATTTTTCTTACATTTCTATTCATCTCAAAGCTACCGTTAAAACAAGGCGTTTAGTGATATTTAACCCAGTCATTTTTACTGTATTTTTTCTTTTCTTTTTTTTTTTTTTCAAAAAAATATTGTGAAAAGTACTGAATTACAGAGTCAGAGGCAGGTTCAGCCGGCGGGGCGGGACGAGCGAAGACGAACCGCCGCGGGACGCAAACGAGACGAAATCAAAGCTCGAGGCAGGAAAGAAAACTCCCATCGGGAAACACTCAGAGCTGCGTCTCTGGCTTCAGTCAGGTGTGTTTGTCTTTCTCTGTGAACATCCAATCAGATGTTGACGAGATGAGGTCACAGGAGGTGCCTCAGAATGAGCGAGTGAAGGCTCCTGCAGCCGTTCATCACAGAGGAAACAGAGAAACTAAAAATATCAGTGATGACGGCGGCGAAGGTTTGAGCTGAGTCAAACGGCGCTCTCAGGTTTCGGTGACTCCGCCCTCCAGTTTCACCTCTGAGTGCAGCTGAAGGAAATTTAGATCTGCATTCAATTCTGGAGCTGACAGTGAGAGAAATCCTGACTTTTGCTCACCTCTGTGACTCGAGCGCCAAACACTGGATCCTACATTTCCCATAATGCAACTTGATTGAATCTTAACACGAGAGTCTCCCTGCTCCTCCAGAAAAGACTCCATGAACTGTTTGCAGACTGACCACTGAACGTCCCTTTCATTGATCTGTTCTCTAGTGGCGGCTGGAGAAAGGCATTCTGGGAAACATAGGAGCTGACTTTAATGAGCAGAAACTACACTGATTAATACAGCGTCTGATTATTTGAGGGACGTTCCCTTTAAAGTTTTGTCTCTGGGCCTCGCTGACTTCCTGCTTCATAACTCTCCAGCTCTACGTCACCGCTGGCGACTTCCCGTCGAACAACCACAACACTGATTTGAGGCCTCGCCATTACATCGCCACGACGTCATTTTAGCATCCTGCCACGCGGTGAACCTGCCGCTGAGTAAAGTGACCTACAGCATTGATTCTACACATTAAGTTTTCCATAGAGAACAAGAAGAAAAGAGAAAGAGGAGGAGGAGGAGGAGAGGACGTCACCATGACGACTCTTCTCCTCTACGATTGGACACTAACTGGTCCAGTGGAGGGAAGATGAAACATGGATGACAGGTGGAGGAGGAGCAGAGGGTGGAGGACACGTAATGACCTTTTCTTTTCACATCCCTTCTTCTCAGCATCAACATGATGGAGGAGGAGGAGGAAGAGGAGGAGGAGGAGAGGGAGGGGGAATGAGAAACCTTTCACCCACTGGCCACATTAAATGAAAACAATCAGCCGCTTTCCCTATTTCACCGTCCAATCAGATGTGAGAACAGATCAGGTGTGGCTGCTGGCTGACGATCGGCTTGTTGCTGGTGTTGATTTCTTGATAAGAGAAGAAGAAAACAGACGCGTGTGTGGCCAGTGTTTCTCACACAGGATCCAGGTTGATGATGATGAAGGTGATGATGATGATGATGAAGGTGATGTCGTCAGGACGCCTCAGAAGTTGAGGTGTCTCTGGCTGGGCTGGTGCAGGTGCACGGTGCTGGCCTTCGGGGGGCGCAGCAGGTTCAGACGTCGCAGGGCGTTGCGGGACAGCGGTTGGGTGCGTTGGGCGGCATTACCAGAGCGCTGCTGCAGGAGGCCGCTGCGGGCGGAGAGCGCCGCGGCGTAGCAGGCAGAGTGGAGGCTGGAGCGCCGCTGGACGACCGCCACCTCCGGCCTGCAGATGGCGACAAAGACAGAAGCAGAGGACTGTTAGAGGAGTTTGTGTCAGACAGGAAACGCATCACAATTCACTGGAAATGTAGTTTTTGTTCACTTTTTCACGACGGTGGGTTTTTGAGTTTACCTGTGACGAGGGCCGTCCAGAGCGCGCCTGCCCTTCTCCTTCCCGCCTGAGGCTGCCGGGGTGGAGGCCATATTTGCAGGCAACAGGCCAAGCTCCAGGTCGAGCGAGCAGGGCAGGGGGTCGAGGGTCAGTCTGGGGGGGCTGTGGTGGGCGTAGACGGACATGCTGGGGTGCTCGATCAGCAGGTTCTCCAGGGGGCTGGTCTCCAGGAGGACGGGCTGGCTGCTGCGGCCGGTGAAGCAGGGCGGGGGGGTGACGAACCAGCTCTCCTCCAGGGAGCCGACGTCCAGACGGAGGAAGCCGCTCTCCTCTTCATCCTCGTCATCCTCCTCTGCCCCGCCATCCGGGTCGGTGTCAGCCGTGGAGTTGAGGGAGGTGCAGGAGGCGTAACGGACTGGGGGGCTGGCCATGGGGGAGGGGATCATCACCAGGTCTTCATCTTCCACCTCATCCTCCTCCTCCTCCTCTTCCTCAGGGCCAACAGTGGATCCAGAGCGGCCGTCTCCACACTGACCGGAGCAGGTTTCAGCTGCAGGGACAGAAAGAGCCGGAATCACTGGTTTGATCATCAGGATGTAATAATCATCATCATTAAAACCATCATTAAAAACAAGATATGATGCACAAACAAATACAGTCAGTCAAACAAGGCAACGGTTGAGTTCACATTATTACACACAGGAAATACTGATACTGCAATTTTGTACACACGGACACAATAAAGACATGCATGACGCTCCAGTGCAGTGCCTTCAGGCTGCCAGCAGGTGGCACTGTGACCTGTCTGAGCAGCACTGAAGCCATCATATGTAAACAATCATAGTTTGATGCTGAGCAGCCTCAGAGCTGCAGGCGGGCGGCGACAGCTCAGCAACACATGTCCAACCGAAACCACAACCTGCACGCTGCAAAGACGCCGCTCGCGACAGAGCAGACCGACCCGCTCACGACCACCTGATCCTTCCACGCCGCGCTCCCTCCACACGAAGCTGCAGACTTCTTCAAACACATAAATCAACACGCACGGTAAACGTGCCAACATCCTGCATCGCTGCACATCAAACGCTGCTAACCAGGAGGCATGAGAGTGTGCGAGGCAGCCTCTTGGTTTCGATCCACCAGCTTCTGATGACTCACAGAGACACAGGAAGTCATGAGGCGGAAAGGCAACATGATCTCAAGCTGGCAGACTGGAAACTAAAAATAAGTCGTGTGGACGGAGCAGACGTCTGTTTGATTTCAGTTCTGTTTAAGGAGCTGTTATTCTCTGCGCACTGGGAGGAAGAACTCGAGTCATTTCCGCACAAACACGGAGCCTCAGGGCCGAACTGATGAAGTTTAAGCACTCGTCACCTTCATCAAATGATCCCCGCTGACCTCTGACCCCTGAGCCCTTTATGCATGCAGCTCTGTTTGTCTCTGCGCTCGTCAGCCAGTGTCTGGAGTTCATTTGCACATGTGGTCTGAGCACCGTGGCATGAACCCTCTCTGACTCCCAGGAGCTCACAGAGGAATCCTTGTTTACCCACAACAGACCGGCGAGGCTTCGGAGCGCTGACTCAGCAGCCCTCTGCACGGCCCTCGCCGCCCTCGCCGCCGTAGGCTGCAGGCGTCTGCAGGGCGGCGCTCTGCTGTTGGTGAGCAGCAGCAGAGCTGGGCAGCCTTTGGCAGGCTGCGCGCTGGGTTAATGAGGTCGCTGTGGATTACAAACGAACCGGCTGACCTTCCTCACGGCCGCTTCCTCTGTGCAACACAAAGGCTCAGAGTCCACACAAACAGCTGATTCCACCCTCAGCCAATCAGGAGGAGTTTCACCGAGTCTGCATCGTGTTAACTCGCTTTCTGACGCTTCTCTGCTAAAAACAAACGTCTTGTTTGAGGCACATGCACGAACATGTGACGCCCCGGAGGACGTGGCTGTGCGAGCGAGCATCATTCGGGATCTGAGCGTCTTCTCCAAACAGGCCTCGAGGTCTTGAAACCGTCCCAAACAGAGCGAGCGCGCTCTTCCTCGCAGGCCGCCGTGTTCGCGCCGTGCAGCTGCTGCATGCCGTCACACTGTTTGGGCTGCGTGCAGATGTTTGCAACATGGCTTCACTGAGATTGTTTTCATTTCAGTTTGATCTTTCTTTAAAACCAGAAGTATCGCATCAAAAAGAGCAAGAGAAGAAGAGAACGAATGCGACGTTGGACGTTGGACATCAACACTGCCAACAACCAAGAGTCAGAAACGATCTTTGAAACATGATCTTTCATGCAGCCATTACACAATATGTGTGTTAAATTAGTCCACACTCATCATCAGCGATGAAGACGCCAGTCAACTGGTGGAAACACTTCTTGAACAGTGTGAGTTTCCTGCTTGTAAACTGTGATTTTTTGGTGTAAAATCAGGGTATAAATGCTTTAGTTTCTGGCAGAGATCCACGCTCAGACCATCAGACGTGCTCTGCACACCGGACCCTGACCAGGAGTGAACCTGGTGGCGGTGCATTCACTGACAATGAGAGAAACTGCCTGATGAGGGAAGACAGACACAGCCGTGCCGTCCTCTGAAAGCCGGCTCAGCCCTTCCTGCCTGCATCTCTGCGTGCGTGTGTGTGTGTGTGCGTGTGTGTGTGTGCGTGTGTGTTTATGTTGGGGGGCGTGCAGCGGAGGAATCGTTGTCAACAAACGTTTCCTTTCTGAATCTACATTCATGCTTTATTTGGTTCTTATTTGTTTTGTGGGACCACACAGACGCCTTAAACCTTCAGACTGTCCACAAACCGCCTCAGAACTCTTCTTCTTCTTCTTCTTCACCTTGTTGTACCTTCTTCAGAGAAACACGGCGTCCAGGTGTGTGTTTAGCTGGAGGAACGTCGGGGCGGCTCTGTGCCCATACAAGTCCACCTCCACCGGCCCGGAATGGGAACTCCGGCTGCACCAGGATCTATTTTTACCTCCTCTGGTTCCCCAGGCGCCTTTGTTTGCCCTGTTTACAGGTTGACGACCATAAACTGCCTGATGGCACCCTGCCGCACCGCTCCACACCCCCGCCCAGCCTGACATGGGCCAGCCGGCCTCTGCCCACCCCCCCAAATATTCACACGGCTGTGGAATCGGAGACGGGTCGAGTCGAGACCAGCGGCAGGTGAACGGAGGAGCTTCACTCAGAGCCACCTGGATCCACCGCGGTGTGTCACATTTCTGTGTACAGTGTGTGTGTGTGTGTGTGTGTGTGTGTGTGTGTGTGTGTGTGCGTGCGTGCATGCATGCGCGTGGCGTCTGTTTTGACTGGGGTCTTTTTTTGCTCTCAGAGGCTCAGCTGGAAACTTGGCTCGACGTCTCTCTGCCGCTCAGACGGTCTAAAGTTAAACGGCATCTTGCTCTCTGACCTCGTGCAGCTTCCTCCTCCCTGTGAGCAGAGCCTGAGCTCCAGGTCCGCTTACGAGCTTTCAGCTGAACTCATGGTCTTCATCAGCAGCTGGCTTTCACTCTGCTCTTCCTCAAAATGATCCGGCCTTTAGAGGTTTTTAAGGACACATTTTCATGCTTTTCAATGCAAATTTAGGGTCAATTTATCCTTTTTATGTCACGTTTATGTTTAAAGATTTTTGTCCTGATTTGAGCTCAATGTTTTTACTCCTCCTGCTCACATATGAAGCATTTTGTGCATCAGTGTCTTCAGCTCAAGGACACCTCAGCATGTGGACAGCAGGACTCAGACATCGAATCAAACTGCAGCCTGAATGCACGAAGGACGTCACATGAGACACAACACGCAGACGGCGTCAGGAGGGCTGCTGTGTTTCCACGGCGTCTTTATCTGAAGAGCCGCCTTCAGACTTTATTTAATTTACGGTGCCGAAGCAGGAAAACGCATCAGCTGACAGCTGAAATCAGCTGAACAAGGATTCTTCCTGTCGACGAGACGGATCCATCTGAGGTTTGTCTCAAAAGTGTTTCACAACAGCTGCAGGTCAGCGAGTTTGGCGGCGGCGGCGGCGTCTCAACACGTGAGCTGGATTACAGCTGTCAAAGTGTGTATTTGCTCTTCTCTTTGTCTCCGTCGCTGCTGTGTGGTTATGGACTGATATTATCTGAGGTTTGCTGTGTGCTTCCAGGATTTGCCTGCAGCGTTCTTTAAGCTAAAGCTCGCTGATTATTGGTTCTGCTGATGGGAGGAGCTAAAACACCGCGGCAGAGCGGAGGGACGACTCTGGATTTATGATCTGGTGTGCAGAGGAAACATTTCACTGACCGTCTGTAACTATTCTGACAATCAATCAACTGTTTCCTCTTGTGAAAATGCCAAAAAATAAATAATTAAAATAGTTTCTGTAATTTCTTCCTCACATGTAAACCAGTTTATCTTCAGCTGAAACTGAATTTTTGCTGGTTTTCAGGCTCCAGCTGATCAGAACGTTCTCGTGAGACTCACCCAGATAGTTGACCAGGATCCAGTCCTCGTCCTCCTCCTCTTCCTGCTTGCTGTCCCCAGGTCGACTCAGCTCCTCCACAGCATCCCCAAACAGAGCGCTGGCGAACCTCTGGAACATCCCTGGACGTCCTGCGGGGGCGTGAGGCTGCGGGGGGGCTCAGGGAGGCGCGAGGCTCGGGGCGACGGCGGGGAGGCGCGGCGCACACTTTGGTCATCAGCTGCGGGGTTCACAGCGGCGAGAAGGCTCCGGAAAGGTGGTAAAGTGCATCAATAAGGTGTGGTCATGGATCATCTGAGGGCCAGCCGACGCAGGCTGGACATCGCTCGAAGTCAGGATCGTTTGGACGAGTGCAAAAGTACAAAAGAAGCCCTGAGAGGAGAAAAGAGACCAATCAGCAGAATCCAGAGCTGCCTTTCCAGATCTGAGGTCAGCCCAGACAAGTTCAGAAAAAACTTTTGTTCACAAAGCAACTCTCATGTTGTACTTCAAGCTGTATTAAGTAAGATTTTGGCCACTTGGGGGCAGCAAAACAAGCAGAACACACAAACCTCACATATTAACGCCTTCTAAAACAGTTATGTTAAAAACCGCCGGCTGCGTATTCCCACATGCAGCAGACGCATGGCGGCAGCTTCAACCTTTCATCAGGCTGCTAAACGCCATGCTGCGTTCACCAGCTCGTCTGATGCTCAGCGAGCGTGAACACACAGCAAAGTAAAGCTGCAGATTGGGCTGTTAAGAAACTCTCCACTGTCACTTTTTACAGCGTTATTCGCGGTCTTGAACTTGCCGTGTGTGAGACGTTTTTGTTCCAGAATAGAATACGGGTTAGACGCCGATGTTGGACGCCAAGAATCTCAGCAGCCAGCCAAGTAATTATTAAGTTACCGGTAACCTTATCAACCAACACCCGCACAGTGTACTGTGCACGCTCGGCGCTGCGGGCCAATCAGAATCCTCCCTGCCGCCTCTGTGACACTATAACTAACAGTGTTTTCCTTGTAACAATCAGCCTTTCCTGCTGCTCGTCTCCCTTCAGTGACTGTCTGTTTGTCTTCGCTGCCACTCCGATCGTATAAAGGTTAAAAGTGAGTCGTGTTTGTTCAGATATTATACCTGTCACACACACACACACACACACACACACACACACACACACACACACACACACACACACACACATCTCCAGGCTGGAGCCCTCACAGGCTGTAAAGCGAGGCAGGATTCATTTCCTGTCAGAGCCGATGGAGGCGAGCAGCAGCTGCAGCCTCCTCGGGCTCTGAGCTGATGGAGGCGAGCTTGTCCTGCCCGTGTTCAGTCCGCAGTAAATAAAGAGATGAGCTGTGTTCGGAGGATGCGCACACACAGCTGGCTGGCAGCCGCTCTGCTGGCCTCGCTGCAGCCTTTCACACTGGGAGAGTATCAGCAGACAGAATAAGAAGCGATCAGTGAGGCTGTTCTGCTGCAGCTGCTGTGTGTGTGTGTGCGTGGGGGGGGGGGCAGGCCAATGCCCCCCCCCCCCATCAACCCCCACTTTTACACTTTCAGTCTGATTTCCCTGAAGACACTACTGAGGAAGGAAAAAAGTTTTTTTTATGAGATGCATCATTATCTCTAGATTCTGAGTCAAAGTCTGACGCGGTGTTTAAGCAGTGTTAGTTGAAGTTGGTATTCGTAATTCTTTTGGTACAATACAGCAATACAGCATTGAGTATATATACAGATATGATAGAATTAGCATTATAGAGTATATAGATTCGCTATGAGTGAAACAACTGCATCCATTGTTTTTAGGTGTTTTCTTGCTCTAAGATAAAGGCCTTAAACAATTGCTTGGTGACAGGAGGTTCAGTAAATCTGCACAATAAAACAGAAGTAAATGACGTACAGCAACAGATACGAAGTGTAGATATATGTCATTTAAACATTGTAAAGACACTCCTGTGTTTACAACAGGACTGATGTAAACAAACCTGTAACAACAGAAAACATAAAGAATGTGTTGTGTATTAGCAGGCTTGTCGGTTGATTTGTGTGTCTGTAGATTTCAGTGCTGTGTTTTTAATCTTGGCACAGTGACCCTTTGGTCTGAATCTCACGTCGTGCCTTTAAAATGTGAGCTAGCTGTTAAAATAATCACTACTAGGAGGCTGACAGCAGCATTTTTTCTAAAATACAAGCTGGAATTAACTCCGGAAGCCAAATCTCGGATTTTGTTGAACGCGCGCAACTTTCCAAGTGAATCGTCTACGGCTGTGGTGCGTTTAAGTCCTCTCGCGGCAGCTCGTATTTCTGTGTTGTCATATTCTTTACACGCTGACAAAAACAACGCTCTTCTTTTGGGGAGCAAAAGCCAAAGTCAGCCTCAGGAAACAGCGACAAGCTGCGACGGAGAGACGGACGGAAAACAAAGAGGTTTTAACCGACGAGTCACAACAGCAAGCTGATAATCTGCTGCACCTGTTCCTCCTCCACCCTATCACGACATGTCAGAGATAAACACTAAATATGGATGTATTCAGATTATCACCATGGTGGCAGAACACAAAGGAAAGCCCCTCTGGGTTTGTTTAATGTGCGCTTCATGTCATCAAACGGGTCAGAGCTGCGGCTTTCTGTTGAACTGCACGCAATTAATGCGTCTATTACATCATTCACGCGCAATTTACTCACTCCAAAGTAAAACAGGCCGAGAGGCAGACGACGTACAATCCTTAAATCTGAGGTAAATACAGTGTGTAGGCTGCAGGATTACACACAAACCGCTGCGGAGGCCCCATAATCTGGGATGTAGAGGAGGATAAAACCCACATTACCTTTTAGTTGGCAAACAACAGCAGAGACGAAGCTGCGAGACAGTAAAATGCAATATATCAGGTGGGGTTAGCCTGATGTACACAGTATTTAATCAATGCAATCTAAACTGTCAGTAATAAAAACCTGTCTCCAATAACAATCCCGTGTCACGTTTTCAGAATAATAAATCTCACAGTCCAAAACCCAACGACCATAAAATAATATAAAACTGGGATGAGTAGTGGAGTGTCAATCAAAAACAAGAGGAAATACTGAAAATGTCCACAACAACTTCCTGAAGACCAAGATGACGTCTTCGGGTTTGTTTGTTTTGTTCGACCAACAGTCCAAAAGGCATCACCCGCGAGTGTAAAATGACGACGAGTAAAGCGGCGAATCCTCCCTTTGAAAAAGCTAAAAACAGGAAATGTTAAGCTTTCCTGCTTGATAAATGACAAACTATCAAACTGGTTATCGATTCATTCTGACGTCGGTGGACCATCACACTGATCGGCTGACAATTTCAGCCCTAATGTGATTGACCGACCAGCCGGTGGGACAAAAAAGACAAAGTGGTCCAGTAATCCGCAGCAGCAGCAGCAGCAGCTTGAGTGTTGGACGGTTTGGATGGTTACAAAAGAGAAGGGGAGGAGGCTGTAATTCTACACCGGCTGGGCAGGACCGCTGGGCTCTTCAACTTTAATCTCCATAACTATATTCTGAAAATACTTCCCATAACATGCTGCTACCTTCCTGTTGTCGAGTCAAAAAAACAAAACAAAACACAAGTTTTGCAGAGCGAATGCAGCTTCAGCTAACGTCAATAGCCTAGCAAGATTAAGCTAATACTGCAGGAAGACGAGGAAAACTCCACCGTAAACCTTCAACAACGTCCCGTAACCTCTTCATGTCCGTCTGTGTCTTAAAGCATAAAGTGTCTCTGCCGAAATGTGGATGAAAACGATCATTAGCTTGAGAGTGTGAGGCACCGGAGCCGTTAACGTTCACCGAGAAGACAACAAAGAACTCACCTGCGGCGGAGCGAGAGGATGTAAACGGTTCAGATCGTGATTAAAATCCTTAAAACTGAGGTAGATGCGTTACTTTTCGAACAATATAAAAACTTAAGGTTTCTTCGCGGAAGAAATAAAATATAAAAAACGCTCTTTCAGGGACTGTTCATCGGGAGTCACAGTGCGCTTCAGCCTTTTTCCGTCAGTCCGTTTCCTCCTCAGTCCCCCGAATGATCCTTCTTTTGTTGTTGTTGTGGAGCTCCAACAGCTGATCGGCGTGACGTCGCCAAGGACAGCCTATCGGAGGGGACGGTCCTGTGGCGGCTCGGCCAATCACACGGGGCATAACGGGCTGTCACTAACCCACGTGACTCCGCGTCCTCCTCCTGAAAAGGGCATGACTGGGCAAAGCGCGCAGGGTTTGGGAGGAATAACAGGACAAAAACGGACTTTTCCCCTGAAACGGACCCATTTCGTTCACACATTACACAACAGACTAACATCCGGGTCAAGCTCCAGGGTTTCCTGTTTTTAAGCCTCCACACACCCAAAGAATGTCAACATTTAAGACGAACACAATTAAGCAGCCATAAAGTGGAATAACGGGTCATAAAATAATCAAAGCTAAAGAAAATAATGAGTGGAGCTTTCCAGAGCACTTTTGGTCAGAGCTGACTTTATTACTGTCTTCATTTAACTCACAGGACATCCTTCAAGCACAGTTATGTAATAACGCTCAGCTGCTGAAAACAATACGCCTGAGAAAAACATCATATTTTCAGCTGCTTTTCTGATGTTTCTGAACTCTGGACGAAATGAAAGCTTTGCTGGATTCGTCTCAACCTGCAGAGGAAAGAAAATTCATCACCACACTGCACTCATTTCACATCACACAGCTGCCTGCTGAGTTTAATTTACTGAAAGGTTTCTCAGAATCTGGCAACCAGATGAGCATAAAGCACAAGCACGCTTTGTTTTTGTGGTAAAATAGCCAACAGGGCAAACGGTTGCAGCATATTAGCTCTGTGCAGCTAGCATAGCAAACATACAGCCTGTCGAGTCTACCTGTGAAATCATTGTGCTTTATTTAATTGATTTAATTCTGCATAAATAGTAGTTGGTAGTCTGTATTAAAGGCACATTTTTGGGAATATAGTCTTTCTATAGGCTATGGCTCCCCATAGACCACCACTTTTCCCTTTCACATTTCTATCTGCACAGATAAATAAAGGCTCTGCAGCTCTGGAGGTGTATTTTTGAACTTTGAACAGATCCAGGTTAGCTAATCGCCTCTTGGCTGCAGCTCCATGCTTAATGCGCTGACATGAAATCGATACCCGTCGTCTCGTCTCACTCCTGGCATGAAAACAAATGTTGGTATGAAGCGGCGCACAGCAGAGGCAAACCAGCACAACACAGCGTGGCATCAACACGCAGCCATACAGTTAGCCAATTTCGAAGGGTCTGAGCACGGCAGTTATCAGTTTTAACTTTCAGACGAATGTGAGCTTAAGGTCTCACATGAAAGTCTAATAAAGGAATATACTCCCATTAGAAACAGCCCAAATGAGTTCCATACAACTTACACACAGAGTGGAAGGAAAACCTGTGTGTGTTTGTCAGATAGTCCAGATTATAAATCCAGCAAACTAACACAGTACATTTACTCAAGCACAGTATTCAGGTACTAACTTGAGTATTTCAGTCTTCTGGGACGTTGTGCTTCTACTTCACTAAGTCACAGAGGGAAATATTCACTACTTGAATCTGAATCTTTAGCTTGTTGGATCAGATGAAGGTAAAAGTGGCTGAGATAAGTCGTGAGGTTTGCTTTGACCTCTGGTGCTTCTTCACAGGGTCGACCCCACGCTGGATGAAGCGAAGAGCAGACATGTGGGTCAATGGTGGATTCGACAGGCCCCATGGGGGACGTTAAGGAGCCCAGCCTGCCCTCGCTTTACGCCTCCCCCTCCCACTGCCCTGCATTCGATCCATAATCTGGAGAACAGCTTCAGTCAAAAGAGGACAGTCACCTCAAAGCCTGAAAATGTTCTCTGTTCTTCACCTCAGACTGTTGAGATCTTCTCTTCTCTGTTTAAACATGGAAAGATGGTCTTGGTCTTTAAAATGTGAAGAATTTCCAGCAGTGAAAATGTTCCCTGAAGCTGCTGTTTTCACTCAGCGTTCTCCATCTGAAACTGTAGAAAATGATGCACTCTACATGTTTTTTAAGCTTTTTTGTGGGATAAGTTGCTGTTGTTGGCTCATCTGCGTGGGGTGACCTTTGACCTCCCGGCATCCAGACACTCAGATCCTGCATACTGAAGCTGCTCCGGATTGAAAAAACATAGAACCTGAACTGCTGCCGCCGCTCGACATGTTGGCAGGCATCAATCCAGCTGACGATGATGTAATGAAACGGCGGTGATGCCTCAGAGAAGCAGACAGACGGGTTCACGAGGAGGCTGTCTGTCCATCTGTCTGTCTGTCTGTCTGTCTGTCTGTCTGTCTGTCTGTCTGTCCATCTGTCTGTCTTTCTCTGTCTGTCTGTCTGTCTGTCTGTCTGTCTGTCTGTCTGTCTGTCTGTCCGTCCGTCCGTCCGTCCGTCCGTCCGTCCGTCCGTCCGTCCGTCCGTCCGTCCGTCCGTCCGTCTGTCTGTCTGTCTTTCTCTGTCTGTCTGTCCGTCTGTCTGTCTTTCTCTGTCTGTCAGTCTGTCCGTCTGTCTGTCTCTCTGTCTGTCTCTCTGTCTGCTGATGCTGATGGACCGTCTGTCTGCGGATTCTTGTCTCAGCTTGTTGATTTTAATGATAGCAGACGTTACGTAATGAACGTTAAACTGTAACTCAGCAGGAATGAAGGTATTCAGGCAGATTCCCAGACGTCGTCTGTCAGTCTAAGTCTGCTCTTAAACCTGGTATTAAACTGTGATCTGGATCTGTGATCTGGATACAGATCAGGTCTAAACAGAGCCAAATATCCTGACAAACACTCAGCACTCAGCAATTTTCCTGCTGCCCAGAGGATGAACCTACACCAACAAACATCAAAGTCTAATTTATATCCAAACCATTTGGCTGAAAGTATATGGACAGACCCTGAGTCACAGATCTGAACGGCCACTAAATCAATAAAACATCTTTACTTAGATTTTTGTTCCCGGGTTTCTCTAATTGAGCAGTTTTTGTGTGAAATGTTGGATACTGGGATCTCTTCTTTAACTTGTGATCACAGGTTTAATTTTAGCGCTGCAAATAATTAATGAATTAGTTTTCACTTTCAGTTGATCTGGTCCATTGATTAATGGTTTGGTCTCTTCAGTAACAGCTGACCATCCTCAGCGATGGAAACAGGAAGTGACCCTAAACATTCTGTACATTCAGTTCTTCAGTGCACGTGTTGAAAAACTGAACTTTAAATCAGAACAGAGCGACTGCGCAGGAAGGAGGAAGTTACTCATCCTGCATGTCCACACCATGAGGACATGTAGTTCCAATGTCCTGGGTGTGGACACCTGTCAAACACAACAAAACACAGATTTACTCTGATGGAAAACAGTTTTCATTACTTTACAGAAACATATGATTTCCACCTTCAGCGCAGTGAGAAAACACAAGAAGGTCCAGGATGTTTCATGTAGCTTAGCATAGAGGCTGGAACTGCTAGCGTAGCTCTCTCAAAAGTAAAAAGAAAATTAATCAATTTAAAAAAGACAAGATCCACAGTAAATTTAGCCAAATTCAGCCACAGAAGTCACACAAAAACTGTGACATCTTTTTAGGAGTTATTTCAAGCCCTTAAAATATCTTGAGGAATTAGTCATGCTAACATCAAGCTAATGTTAGCATAACTTGCTATCAAGCTATTTATCTTCTCCACATCCAGATGAGAAGCTGATTATCAGTTTCATCTCTGAACTGTGTAGAAATCGATCATTTGCGCTGTTAGCTTAGCTTAGCACGATGCAGAGGTGATGTCAGAAATAAGTGGTGGTAAAACGGTGACGACTGACAACCAAGGACATTATGAAAAATGAGGGAAGCTGCATTCTGACTGTTCAAAGCTATTTTAGTTGATTCAAGCTGCAGCATTAGGAAAACATAGCTTGCTAGCTAACAAGGAACCAGGGGTATTATCAAGTGGACTCTTCAGCTTGTTGTGAGGTTCAGGATGTGCTCGTAGCTTTATGTCTAAAGATTAAAAAAACAACAGCCAGCAGCCCCAAAGAGGTTTGATGTAAACATGTTTAAGGAGACATCGTAGCGTTAGCAGGAACAAGGCTAGCGGCTTCCATCCTGCTAGTCTTTCCCATATTTTGTCTCGGATGCATCGATCCTGTATGTTTAGATTTTTTAATGTTCCCTCTTGTCTTCTTTTACCATTTGATAAATGGACCAGAGGGGACACTAAAGACGGTCCATTAATAAATAATACTCGTCCAGTAGTATTAGATTTAAAGGTCCCGTAGGGTAATTAACCCTTTAACCTCGCTGGTGTCGCTGCCTCCACATCCTCCTGTTTATCACCTTGACCTGACGGTGACCTTCTTCTTTTTATATGTGAATTTAACAAAAATAAATGAACTCTTTGTGTAAAAATCTGAGGAGACGTTTCTGAAAATGAGGCACAAACTTTCTTTGCTTTCCACAGCGTTACAGCACATCACCTCCACTGAACCCTGACCTGCATTTGTTCCATGTGCAATAAATGCTTTCGAGATAAAATTCAGATGAAATTATTATACAGTCAACTTCCTCTTGGCTCCCATCATCACCAAGTTATCTCCTCTTCATTCTTATTTGTTACATGTTTATGGTGTTTTTTTCCTGTATTAAGTGCATAATTTACACACTTTTCATATTTTATATTAATATTTAATACGTCTTGCTGCAAAAAGCGGTTTCTCCTGCAGGACAATGAAGCGATGAGCTGAACTCAGCTTTCATTTTCTGTTGTTTTACAGAATGAAATCTCTACCAATCAAAACTGAACTGTTCAAAAAGGCTTTTTTAGTTTAACGCTGTCCACCTGCAGAGACGGCCCGGGAATTGAACCCCCGACGCTGGCGTGTCACAGTGTGTTGGTTTGTGTGCAGAGCTGCTTTCTGTGAGAATCTTTCCACAAACTCATGCATGTGGAAAAACACACAGAAGCATGAGCAGAGCATACAGACAACATGTTACTCTAGATTTTTCCATTCCCAAAAAACAAGGTCACACCTGTGCAGTTCAGGCATCACAGCCCTGATAAGACGTCCTTCACCGCTCCCTTCCTGTTTTCTTTCCATAGCGTTACATCACATCACCTCCACTGAACCCTGACCTGCAGCCTGAAACTACAACTGGAAAACACTGCTGGATTCTGGGAAAGATGACATCACAGTGAAAATGCGTGTTTTTCCTTACTTTGCGTTTTTGATGATTGTTTGTTGTTTAAAGGGATGGACAAAACAAGCGAGGAAACCTGGGAACACCCCGAAGTCTCTCAGGCTTATCAGCAAGATAAAACGTGTTACAGCAGTCATCAATCATATCTGTATACGACAGAAGTTTTAAAGGTGAAGGTTTGAATCACATGTCAGTTTATGACGTTGGAGGGCCCCCAGTGCAGCTGCCTGCATCGTCCATATTTAATGATAATAAAAATGATAAAATAGTAAAATCTATGGAGAACAAGACCTGTGATAACGATAGTAAGACAGAACAAAAATAAAGATAATGCATAATGCTCTGACTGCATGTCTGTCTGTCTGTCTGTCTGTCTGTCTGTCTGTCTGTCTGTCTGTCTGTCTGTCTGTCTGTCTCACTCTCCCTCTCTCACCCAACCGGTCTGAGGTTTCTGCCTGTTAAAAGGAAGTTTTTCCTCGCCACTGTCTCTAAGTGCTTGCTCATGGGGGAATTGTTGGTTCTCTGTAGATAAAGAGCTTGGTCTGTACCAGCTCTATATGGAAAGTGTCCTGAGACAACTTCTGTTGTGATTTGGCGCTATACAAATAAAATTGAAATTGAATTGAAATTGAAATAAAACCTCTGCTAACCGCTAACAGCTCAGTGTGAATCACAGCTGATTGATCTTCTTCCTCTGAGCCACTGACCTCCACTCAAACTCCTCAGTGAGCCTCACTGTTGGTCCTTCATCACATGAACACACACACTAATTTATTCTGACTCCGTCACACACACAAGCACTCACTACAGCACCAAACATGGATTCATCCGCCGCTGAAAATAGTCCCAACAGAAGCTCCTCTTCCTCCTGTTTGATTGATAGACGCTGCAGTGAGGAATCAAACATCAGCAGGAACCAATGAGCTTGCAGCTGGAGCCACAGGCAGGAAGTGTTGAGCGCCTTGTTGGGGTGAAACAGTAGAATAACACTGGATTGAAGCAGTTTGTCCTTTATTTTCCAAAGTGAAGGAAACTCACGTTATGTTCATTTCAGGGGACGTTTGTCCCCTGCTGATGGACGGTCTCATGTCACGTCACATCTTCCTCATTAGCTTTCATTACAGCACTGATGAATCACACCAGGTGTTCAGTACTTTGTGTGGGAGCGTCGTGGACAAAATGTCCTGTTAGCCGACAATAATAAGTGACGGCTCACAACAATCCACGGCCGCCTTCCTTCTGCTGCTCCTTCATGTAATCTGGCTAATGTTTACTGTCGCTGTTACACAATGTTGTCCTGTGAGAGCACAGAGGGGTCAACGACTGAAGGCTGATTGAGTAATAAATATACCGTACTCCTCTGCGTAGGATGAAGGAGACTGACGTACTCGCTTCATATGTGCTTGAAAAGACGGTAGTTTGTTCTTTGTGGAACAAAATTCTGAGAAACGTCTCAAAATGCAAATACACTGACAGCTAGCAGCTCTGTGGGGCTGCTAAATGCTAACAGCAGCATGCTAACACACTCAGAGTCAATGCTAACACGCTGTTAGCTTTGAAGCTCGGTTCTTTATTGGAAGCTCAAGAACGGTCCGGAGAAGTCTTCAGTTCACAGTCAAAGTATTTATTGTAGGTCACAGGTAAAGCAATGCAGCGCTGGACTCAGACTGACAGAGCTCCCTCAGGATCTCAGCCAGAATGAGCCCCGTTCACAGACAATCGTTCACATTTAAGGAGTTGGGATTGACCAGCCCAGTACATTAATCAGTTCAGGACATTCTAGACATCTTCAAGTACCAGCCTCTAACCATGTGATAAGTAATCCATATGTGTGTCTGTGTGTTGTGTCCGGCGTGAGGATAATATTACAGACATCATAAATAAGGAGGAGAGGTGCCATGGGCATCTTGTTTGCCACTACTGATTGTCTCTGGGGACATGATATTTATGACTCAGGGCTAAGAGTCAGGCCTTCTATCACAGTGACAAGATGTTTTTGTGTGACAGAGTACAAAACAAGATGTTAGAGTGTTAAACAAGATGTTCTCCGTAACAACGCTGATGTTTATGGTGACTGTTGTATGTGAGCGTTAGCATGCTAAAAAGCACCTGCTAATTAATCAATGAGGAATATTTCATTTGATTGAAAGCACTGAGTAGAAATACTCAAATTCATGATTCAAAATGTTTTTAAGTTTTTTAAGATTCTAGATATTCATGCATTAATGTCTTCATCATTTAATGTTTCAGATGGTCGGAGCTGATTTTAATGACTTTATGTGCTGTTTGGTAGTTGAATGCGTAACAATCCAAAATGTATTTTTTAATCACCTCATATTAATAATGTAACAAAAACTTTAAAATAAATGTCGTGGAGTAAAAACTGTATTAAGGACATTGTTTAAAGACATCAACGATGCACAAATCTGCATCAAAACAGCTTCAAACTAAAGAAAACTGATTTACGCTTGATCTCAAGTCATTTATCTGATCATGTATTATAGTTTTCTGTGCTTTCAGATCTTCATCCCTTCATGTTCAGCGTCTCTGAAGTTGTACACACTCACAGCCTCTCCAGCCTGTTTGCAGTGCCTCCTCCAGCTGTTGACAGTTGCCATGGTGATGACTTATGTCCGTCAGGGTTCAGCGGGACATAAACATGCAGAGGAATGTCGGCCGGGCGGCGACACACTGACCTCTGCGGCGTGAGGGTTCACGGCTTTACAGCCTGCAGGAGCGGCAGCACACACAAGTACTCAGATCCTTTACGTCAAAGTACAAGTACTGCACTGTGACAATACTTCACTACAAGTAAAAATACTGCATTTGAAACATTACTTAAGAAGTAGAAGAACCAATGAAGGAACAATTAATCCTTCAGTTTATGACCAACGTTCAATCTATTCTAATCAGTATCGACAAATTAATCATGAAGTATGATTTTGGATCTTCATCAGCTGCAACATTAACGATGAACGATGAGCACATTAATACATTAATACATTGTTATACTTGTTATACTTTAGGTGTATTCTGCTACTAATACTTTTGTACTTTTAGTTAAAGTCAGAATTTAAGACTTGTAACAGGGTATTTCTACACTGTGGTATTACTGCTTTTAATGAAGTAAAAAGTCAGAGGACTTCCTCAGATGTTGGATGATGACGATGTTTAGATGTCCACAAACTTTTGGCCATGTTACTGACATGAGCTGACGCTGCTCCTCATCAGTGAGGAAGCCACAGGTCCGCAGGGTGGAGGTAGTGTTTGATTTTGGGTGGAGTGCGACTTTAACTCGTGATCAGCTTTGACGTGCGACCACAAACGCTCTGCGGTGACGAGCTGTCAGCGTTTCTTGCTGCTCCTGAAAGCCTGCTGTTGTGCAGAAAACGCCCTGAATCTGCAGGGAAAATGAGAAAAGTGACATCTCCCTCCTGAGTTGCATCAGCTGAGCGGGAGGCGGGATCAGCTGCAGAAAGCCTGCAGGTCATTGGCTCTTCACGCCCTGTCAGTCACCTCGGTGAGCTCGTCCTCTGCTGGCCGCCCTCCAGCCCTCAGCTCATAAAGCGAGTTAATAATAGAGGTGAGGTCATAAAACGCAGCCTGTTTCCTTTCTCCATCAAAATAACTTCAGCAAAGAGCAGAAAGAAAGTGAGTCAGCGCTCGGAAAAAAAGAGTCTGACGAAGACGTCCAGCACTTTAAACGAGGACACGTCCCACAAACAGACAGACAAAAGGTCCACAGGTTCATCCAGAAGTTTATTCACGGGCTTTGACTGGATCACTGCACGTTTTCACTGCAAAGTAAAAGTACTAATACCACACTGTGAAAACACACAAAGTCCTGCATCCAAAACCTTACTTCAGTACAAGTATGTAAGTATAATCAGCTACATTTACTATAGTATTCATAGTATTATAGTATTCATCCTGCAGGAAACATGAAAATGAAGAAAACTAAAGCTGTCAAAGACATGTACTGAGTAAAAACTACAATACTTCACACTGGTGTGAAGTGGTGTACAAGTACCTCAATTTTGGACACAGCACTGAGATTCCACCACACGATACCATGAAAACAGGTAAACCTGATGAACCCGAGTCTCTTTCCTGGTTTCCAGGTGAACTCCTGGATGTTTGCTGAGCATGTGACTCAGCTAAGACGCCGTCGGTCAGGACAGATCTTTGTTTTCACCTGCAGCTGAAGCTCTCGCCTGTCCTCGAAGGACAAGATCACCTCCAGAAGTGAAGAAGAGCACTTGAATCCAGAAGGGACGGATCCTCGGATGCCTTCTGAAGCGTTGTCATGACGACACCGACAGAAACGCTGATGGTCAAACCTTTAAAGACACGTTTCTACAGAAATGAGCTCGAACGTTTCCTGACAGGAGGAAGTGAGGAAAGCAGCAGCAGGGAGGAAACTTCCTGAGGACAACAGCCACAGCTGCAAGTGGAAGTAGTTACTCAAGTTCTGTACTTCAATATAGTTTTTACATAACTGTACTTTACTGTACTTGAATATTTCTATTTCATGCTGCTTCTAAAACTGTATTTTAACTCTTTGACTCTTTAATGAGAAATAAATCAGCCTTGAACGTGCTTCACATTGTTCAGATTTGGGAGGTTTTCCTGTCGTCTCCTCTGCGACCTTCAGTTACCCATAAGCCCCTTCTCTGTGCACGCTCGTGCTCTCCGCAGCTGTCACTCAGACATACAGAAAGAGAAGATTCAGAGTGAATCGCGCAGTGAAATCTGCTTTTTGCAGTATTTGTATTTTCTCCTACTTTGTGTATTTTGACTTTTATTTCTTCTCGTGTGAAATCTCACACAGCCATGAATCACTTCTGTTTTGACTCCACGCCGCTGCCATGAACTGTCAGAGCAGGAGGCAGGAAGACCTCAGCAGGTCGCTCCTCTGTCTGTCATCACAAAGGCAGAAGCAAACGATCGACGATTACTGACGAGTCTGCGGAGGAGCAGAGGAGCAGAGGGAGGACGACTGTGGAGAAACAGAATGAAGTGGAGCCTCGTGTTGGTCGATGCATCACAAACAGGATTACTGAACCTGCTGCAGAGCGACTGTTAATGGTGCTCAGATAAACGACCTCCATTAATCATCCGACCTCCACTGGACATGAGAGGAGACAAGGAGAGGAGAGCAGGAGAGGAGAGCAGGAGAGGAGACAAGGACAGGAGAGCAGGAGAGGAGACAAGGAGAGGAGAGAAGGAGAGGAGAGCAGGAGAGGAGACAAGGAGAGGAGAGCAGGAGAGGACACAAGGAGAGGAGAGCACTCTGCCGCTCGTCCTCTTCAGATCAGCTGATGTAAGACTTGTGGAAGCGAGCAGTGAGCAGCTTGCGGCAGAAGACGCCTCCTGACAGGTTCTCCGTGCAGACGTCTGTCGGCGTGTCACAGAGGAACAGCTGACCTGATTCTTCAGCTGCTGGAATGACGCTCGCACGTCTGACCTGCAGGTCAAACCGGTCTGTGAACGCCTCGCCGTGTGTTTACATGCAGCCCGTCACTCCCATCGTATCTGGGACATCAAACGGATGTTTTGATGCCTGAGGGTTTGGTTCAAAGCTCGCCAACATCTTCCTCTTCTCCTGTGGTTCACGGCGAACACGCCACAAAACGTCCTCCTGACCCACAGCTGAAGCTCCAGCGAGTGTTTTTAAAGGAGCAGCTCAACATTTTCAGAAATACACTTATTATAAACTTTAAATATATGACCAGCAGACAGTTAGCTTTGCTTAGCTTAGCAGCTAGCCTGGCTCTGTCACGTTAAAGCGACCTTATGCTTCAGTTTTTGTGCAAATTAAACAAACAAGTTAAACATATTAGTCAGCTTTAGAGCTGCGAGTAGGAACCAGGCTAGCTGTTTCCCCCCGTTCCCAGTTTTTGTGCTAAGCTAAGCTAAGCTACGCTATGCTAACTGGCTCCAGTCTTAAGTTTTCCGTACAGACATGACAGTGGCGTCCATCTTTGTATCTGACTCTCAGCAAGAAAGTTAATCAGTGTGTTTCCTAAAATGTCAAACTGTTCCTTTATAACTGTGCTGGACTGCTTCAAGACAGAAAAACGCGTTTCTGCATTTAGAAGCTCAAGTTTCTAAATTAAGTTTAAGAAGCCCCTTCAGCGAGCATTCACTGGTCTGTCAAGTGAGCACGATCATCTGATAGCACCATGCTCAGATGGCATGATGGGAACAGCTCTTTATGGAGGCTCTTTGTTTTGGCTGTTTTGGAAACTCATTCCTTGTTTTTGCACTGCAGGTTGTTACTGGTTGCAGTTTCATGAGTACCAAGAAAAGCTCCTTTCAGAAAGGAATAAAACCTTCATGTCACTTCAACAGAGTGAAACGGCTCCAAAGTCAAAGCAGAACGAGCAGTTTCACATGGAGCTGTCAGAGTGAGCGGCAGACAGCTGGAGGTCAGAGGTCATGTCAACGCTTCAGCGAACTGATAGTGGACAGAAATACCCTTAAAGGTGCAGTGACCTGCAGGTGAAGCGCCAGCCTCAGCTGACCTGGACTTCACAGGGTGGATGACTTTTCACATAAACAAGCAGGAAACTGGAAAACGGGCGACCTGACGGCAAAGGACAGAATCCAGTCAGTCAGCGAGGCGGAAAGACGCTCATTTTCTTCTCCCACTGGACACTGAAGTGTTTCTAAAATCGCTTCATTCACGTAAAATACATAAAAGAGTTCAGAAGCAGCACAGCAGCCGCTGAAACTGACTTCACAGCTTGTTTTGATGTCGTGAGCACAGCAGAACACCTGGTCAGACACCTGCGACAGGTATGAAGCTGTGAGAGGAAGCGCTGGTACACGTCCCCGTTCGTCAAGCTTTCCTGCTCCCAAGAGGACGAATCCTAAAGACTTTGGTGATCCGCCGTCCCATCAGCACGCTTATTGTATATATGCTAACATGCTAACAGTAGCTTCATGGAACAGGGCATCTTATCCCACTGACATTAGCACGTTAACAAGCTGTTACAACAATGCTGTTGCTAATGCTAATGCTAAGTCAACATTCTAAACTGAGCAACAACATCATTAGTTAGATAAGAAAAACGTTAGCCTCTTAGCATTTTCCGGAGCTGTGAATCACATCTCAGGCCTCAGCAGATGGTGTGGGTGAAAGCTCTGGAAAGAGTTTCCTTTTTTTGGTCTCATTTTTTTTTAAATAAAATACTGTTTCAGAGGTCAAGTATGTTTTGCTAACAATAGCATTAGCATTTTGGGCTGTGTCTGACTGAACCAACATACCCAACGAGCCAATCAGAGGCAGAGTAGGGCGGGTCATGACGCGGATCTGAAGGAGCTTTATGTCCAAATCAGCATTAGTGTGTTAGCATGCTAGTGATTCTGTTAGCACGTAGCATAAGTATACTACCTGGTTAGCATTAAGCTCAAAATATGTCTGAGGTTGACGTGTCTGATCAACTACAACATATCAAACCTGAAACAGGTGCTGCGCTAAGACTCAAACCAGGGATGGATTCATCTTTTAAAGCCGAATCCTGATATTTACGTTTACAGTTTGGTGACATTCACAAATGACATCAGAAAGTTTTTTTGTTTTTAATGAACAGTAAGAAATCTTGACGAGGTACAAAGTTGGCACATTTCAACAGAGAAGTTTCAAATATCTGCGGCTTCTCCACTACGAAAGTGACGCTTCTCTAACGTTGACTCAGAATTTGACCTCATGGTGATTTTACATTCACTCAGTGCAAAACATCCAGAACTGCTGAAAACTGTCTGATAAAAACCTCAGCGACACCTTCCCCTCAGAGTTCAGAGTTCATCTCTCGGCTGTCTTTGGTCCGCTGAGATCCTGGATATCATGAAGCTGGTTTGTGATCCAGCAACACCTTCAGGGGATTGACTGCAGCGGCACAAACAAACGTTTAGTGAAGCTGAAGGAGAATCAACGAAGAGGCTGCACAAACAGAAGAGTCACTCTCAGATAAATGACGGCTTGAGACATTTTTCTGCTTTTTCTTCTGCGATAAACCAACAACAAACCTGAATCCAAAGACGACGTGACGCTGTGTAAAACCAGTGAAACCAGAATCAATCACCAGTAATCAAACTGTTGACTGACAGCAGCTTCATGTGTTCATCTCCTTCATCCTTCATGTGTTCACAAAGTGGTGAACTCGCTCCATCCTCTGTGATCAAATGAGCCTTTCCATGATGCCCCTTCACACCCAATCATGATGCTCTCACCTGTTTACCTGTGGAATGATCCAAACAGGTGTTTCTGGAGCGTTCCTCATCTTTCAGTCTGTGAAACGTGTCGCTGCATCAGATTCACAATAAGCAGATATTTACAGAAATCAGTGAAGCTGATGAGGAAGAACATGAAATATCTGAGCTGTTCTCAGGTCAGTTTGTGTCACAGAGGATCAGATCAGCTGATCTGTCATCTGATCATCTGTTGTAGATGTGATGTCTATCAAAGAAACTGTCTGCCTGTTATGTGATCGTGTCCATCTTCATCTTCATCTCTGACATCATCATTCTATTGATACATTAAAAATGTCTCTATTGGTCTTTAGCACTTGTCACTAAACTCGCTGCTTTTGTCCTCACCAGGATCCCGTAGGAATGATGACAGCTTCTTTAGGGTTCTGATTGGTCAGCAGTCGGGCCAATGAGGCGTCTTATTGTTTTCCAACCCACTTTAGATGAAACCACGTCTGCATGATGACAGCAGCGATGGCCGCGTTCCCTTCAGATGCTGCTGGCTCGTTCTAGTCTGATCTCATGAAGCTGCTCAGGTTCAGGGCGCCGTGTCGCTGATGCGTCCTGAAGCAGGTTAGCGAGCAGTGAACCAGCTCTGCGACGCTGGAAAACCCGAGTTAAGCTCAAAGATCGTCGGATAACAAAGAAACCCTACTTAGAGGTCAAAGTTCACCAGCTTCCCTGACAACAAGCTGAAAGACCTTGTCCTACCTGGAGCTGGAGTCAAAGTAAAGCTTTGACCTCTTTTCAGGACGATCACACGTGAAGGTCAAAGCGAACATCTGACAGACACACACCTGCTGTTTTCAGCCTTTATGTTCCCTTTCAGAGAGCCTGAACTTTACATTCAACCAGCAGAGTGACACTGAGTCCATCCACCAAGACTCAGCGGCTCCTCTTTGTCCAACGGCCGAGCGTCCTCAGTCCTTGTCCTCCTGACGTGCACCACCTCCCAGAGCGGGACGCAGATCAGAGTTCGTCGTCAGAGTCCAAGTCGTCCAACCCGAAACCCCCCTTCGTGTACGTCTGTGCGTCTCTTCCTGAAGGGGCTCCGTTGATGTCGTTCAGCGGGACGTAGGTGTAGTCTCGGCGTGCGGGGATGTCAGCTGCCGCCGCCGAGCCGCGACACGCCTGCAGGAGGTGAACCAGGAGGCTGACCGCCAGCAGCGAGGCCAGAGTGCAGGTGATCGCCAGCCAGGCATGCCTGAGGAGAGACGGACCAGGTTAGACGAATCCGAGTCGTTCTCACAGCTCGGCGAGAAAAACTACAAACATGGCCGACGTCACATGAAGCAAAGAGGCAGATCAGAGCGAGCTGTATTGGTATGGAAGCTGGAGAGGGACAAACGTGATGGAATGAAATAAAATGTTAAGACATTATCGATTCATCTGAAAACGACTTCCTTAATTACTGATCAGTCATTTAGTTCACAAAATATCAGGATACAGTGAAAAATATTCATTGGACGTCTCTTTGTGGCATCTTCAGGTTACTTATAATTTCATTATCACAAAGAAAATCAACAAACTGAGACGTCTGAGAAGCTACAAACCTTCAATATTTGGCCTGAAAATAACCAGAACCATTAATTTAAGTATCTGAAAAAGTTCCCAATTAATGTTCTGTTGATCAATCGTCATTATGTTCACACTGTCTGACTTTGTACTCAAACTGCTGCAAAACAATTTTCCCAGGATGAAATAAAGCTGCATCTCACCTGCATGGACTCATATTTTAATACGAGGATCGTCCTGCATGTTGCACAAGTAGAAAAGCTGATTACAGTTACTCTGTATGCACGACCATCTTCAGGACAAACGCAGACCAGCTACAGGCCATCGAGAAATCGAGTCCTGCAGAAAGCTGACTGGTCACGAACAGGAAGTGCATATAAACACAGAAGCAGCGAGAGCTCGAGCAGGACGCCTCAGCTGCAGATCATCTTCTCCTCTATCTTTACACGACGAGCCTATTTTTACACCAGAGGAGCTGCTGAAGAATCTCTGAGGCGCTAAAGTCACTGCAGTCAATCTGGACTCTCATACTGACATCTGACATACAGTCAATATTCAGAGATGCTTTTATCCCTGAGGAGGACGAAGAGAAGAAGAGAGGAGGACAGTTTCCTCTTACTAACATCAGCTGATCAGGAAACACAGAAACAAACTGAAATCAAGCACAGCGACTGATGACTGAACTCAAATCTTTGGTTATTGATTTTCACGTACTGCACATTTTCAGTCAATACTTTGCACCTTGCCTCCTCTTTATTTTAATCGCTGCAGCTTTTTTCATCTTAAAACAGATATTTGACACTCTGAATTTGCTGCTGTGCATGTTTTTCTTGCCTCTTACTGTTCATTGAGACCTTTAGCACCACTGAACACAGACTTCCTGCTGTGTGAAACTACCAGGCGATAAAACCATTTTCTGATTCTGACAAACACCAAAGAGTCACCAGAGCAGCTTTAAGCTACGTCAGCAGTCCTCTTCCAGCTGAAGTGGACGTCCAGTGACCCTCCGCCGTCCCACCACACACACCGTCTTCCCCTGCTTCAGCTAAAACGTGTCCCTCTTTTGGCCAAATAAAGGTCCTCGTCCACAAAGCGCTTTCCAGTAACCATAGCAACAGCCAACAATTCCTCACTTGCATGTGAAAGGTAAGGAGGCTAATGAATGCGCCCGTCCTCGTTTGCATGTGAAGGAGAGACGAGGAGCCAAACGCCGGCCTGGACTCAGAGGACGGAGCTCATTTCCCCTTTTGCAGCGTCTCACATCAAACTGCTGCGATTCCTCGCCAACAAAAACTTCAAGTTAGCCGCCGAGAGTTTGACGATTGTTGATTTTATTTTGATAGAGCTGAGTGTGTCACATCTGTGCTCGAGAGGCAGGAGGACGTTTAACATTCGGCTCACTGGGACGATTTCACACCTCAGCTCTGCACGTTTTCTCCATGTGAGAGAGAAACTCTGCGTCCATCGACTGTGGACAAACAAACACTGAGGACAAGAAACAAAGCTTCTGCTCTGTAACCTCACTGCTGCTGTCCAGACGCCGCTCTGAAGACGGATTCTGAGCCAAAACGTGTCAAAATGAAAAAACTGTGATGATTTTCAGAGGTCAGAAGGTCAAACTGTATGAGTGTGTGTGCACGCTCACGTGTGTGTGTGTGTGTGTGTGTGTGTGTGTGTGTGTGTGTGTGTGTGTGTGTGTGTGCATGTGTGTGACCTTTGACACTCACTCTGTCAGATGAGGCTGCTCTCTGTGAGCTTCTTCATCTCGTCTCCAGGATGTAAACATCTGTTTGGCCAGACAGTGTCCAGCTGAGGAGAGGAAGAGGAGGGGAGGAGGAAGAGGAGAGGAAGAGGAGGGGAGGAAGAGGAGGAGAGGAAGAGGAGGGGAGGAAGAAGAGGAGAGGAGGAAGAGGAGAGGAAGAGGAGGGGAGGAAGAGGAGGAGAGGAAGAGGAGGGGAGGAAGAAGAGGAGAGGAGGAAGAGGAGAGGAAGAGTAGGGGAGGAAGAGGAGGGGAGGAAGAAGAGGAGAGGAAGAGGAGGGGAGGAAGAAGAGGAGAGGAAGAGGAGGGGAGGAAGAGGAGGAGAGGAAGAGGAGGGGAGGAAGAAGAGGAGAGGAGGAAGAGGAGAGGAAGAGGAGGAGAGGAAGAGGAGGGGAGGAAGAAGAGGAGAGGAGGAAGAGGAGAGGAAGAGGAGGAGAGGAAGAGGAGGGGAGGAAGAAGAGGAGAGGAAGAGGAGGGGAGGAAGAAGAGGAGAGGAGCTGGGTAAATACCAGGACACATTGAGCACGGCTGTCTTCACCAGCTAAATCTCAGCTTTGCTCTTTGAAATTCTCTTTCTCACGATTTGAATGAAAGAGGCGAAAACATCAGATCATTAATACAGATCAATATTTATATGAAGCTGGTACAAATCCCTCCATGAACTCCATGACCAAGATTAAACTTTGCTTTGTCTTTTCTTCAGGTGAAATAAATCCTGTTCAACATTTGAAATGTTGCTTTCAGTCATGAGAGCGACTGATTTAAAGAAACGATTCGTCAGTCTGAACAGCTGATTAAAGGCACAGCCTGATAATTTGGGATATATGATTATTTGCTTTAGCGGAGAGGATCAATACCACACACGCACGCACGCACGCACGCACGCACGCACGCACGCACGCACGCACACGCACACACACACACACACACACACTGTAATCTCTCCCTGTGTGATGTATGAGTGAGGATGAGGATGAGGAAGCAGCTGCGATGCTGCAGGTAGATAATCATGTCAAAACCAGTTCTGAGCAGCGAATCAGGACAGTGAATGAAGACTGAAGTAACAACCACCATGTGACGCCTGTGCGTGTGTGCATGTGTGTGCGTGCACCTCTGTGTAAGGTGGAGTTGCTCTCTCCTCGCAGTGTGGCGTTGCAGCTTCCTGTCTGCGGGTCACATGGACACAGGTCGTCACAGTGACACTCGTGAGCGCAGGACGGGCCGAAGAAGCCCAGAGGACACGCTGAGACACAGAGACAGGTTCAGAGTTTGACAGGAAGTGAACCCAAATCTTTAATAACTGAAAAAAAAAAACAGTGTCTGCCATGAGAAGAACTAAACGTCTGTAGGGTTTGGATAAACGGACGTCCAGGTCAAGTTTTGGTAAAGAGACGCTTATAAGATGGCGCACTTCTACCTTGTTCACATGTGTCGCCGTGGAAACCAGAGGGGCACGTGCAGCGTCCGTGGACGTGGTCGCAGGAACCGCCGTTAGCACAGGTGCAGGCTCGTTTGCAGTCGTCACCATAGAAACCTGGGAGGCACTCTTTAAATAAGGGAAGAAACCGGTGTTAGCATAACAGCAGCTGGCCGAGGCGCTCAGGGATGCTAAGCTAACGTCAGCACGCTAACATGCTCACAGTGATGATGCTAAATGCTAGTGTTTAACAGGTTTTAGTTTTAGCCTGGACCAAACCAAGTGACACTGCTCTGCTGCTAGCGTGGCTAACAATGTTTTGGCTAAAAACTGTTCAGTCTACAGCACAGGTGTTAGTACAGGTGAGTCAAACCAGCAGCAGGGTTAATAAAAAGTAATTAATATGAAACACAGCTACGTTTCATGGACTTCCTGTGATGACGACAGTGACGACAACACAAAGTAAAGCAGGAGCAATCACTTCTGCCCTTCAAGGACGAATGTGTGAGGAATCTGTTAGCGCTGTGCTAATGCTTATTCTGTCAGCTGATAGGTACAACGAGCAAACGTCTTACTGGACATCTGAAAACGTCTCCGTCCATCCACGTCCCCCCTCAGCCCAGACGTCTACAGTTACAAACACTGTCTGCTGCTTGTGATTAAAGCTTAACCACCGGGTTTTCCTGGTTTCACCAGTCTGTGCAGCACAGAACAGGCCGATCTGCACGTCCACAGCAGACCACACCAGCTGCCGAGGTTTGCTCAAATATTCTGTCTGTTTACTGCTGCCACTGACAAATCTTTTACTTTCAGCTAAAAATCAATTGCACAGAATTATTTTGGAGTGTTTGTTTTATAGCTGGCGGTACACAGGTTTTTATTTTCCACATTACGTCCGTGCACATGCAGCTGCTGCTTGTCTAGCATGATCTCATTAATCGAGTTGAGAAAGCTGGATGTGACCTGACGCGCTGAGGGCGACGCTGCTCGAGAAGATATCTGTGGATTTAATGCCACTTTCCTCTGAGGCTTTTCTGCTTTTAATGGCAGGCAAAGCTGTGTGTAAACAAGGTTCTCAGAGTGCGACCTTTGACCTCTAAGACGTATGATTAGAGCCGCTGGAAACATTCTCCAACAGATGACTCCTGAGAGGTTAAAGACGACACCATCTTTTTCTTTTATCTTTGAGAGGAAATGTTGGAAAGTGAGTACAGGAAGAAGCGTTAGCTGTCAGTTAGCTCGTTAGCTCAGTCGCTAATCGCTAACATTAAGTCGAGTTTGCTAAAATCTTTCTACTGAAACATCTCTGGGTTAAAAACAGATGGTTAACTGTACAAGCTAGTGTGTGTGTGCGTGTGGGTGTGTGTGTGTGAGTCTGTGTGTGTGTGTGCATGCGTGCGTGCGTGCGTGTGTGTGTGTGCGGCTCCTCATCACCTTGGCTGCAGTTCTTTCCTCTCCATCCAGCATCACAGACACAACCATCTGTGACACACAGGAAACAGACACTCAGTGCAGATACACAGCGAGTCAGCAGGCAGGCAGTGGAGGAAGTACTCAGATACTTTACTGAAGTAACCACAGAGTACAAATACTCTGCTACAAGTAGAACGGCTCAATAATCACTGATGCATTAATGTCTGTCATATAATTACTTCAGACGCTGCTGGGTAAGCTGTGAACGTCCTCCTGGTATCAATAAAGTTTTATTTTGACTGAAGCAACACATCATAGTTCAACTGTTGATTAAAGTTTCTATTGTTAATCTGAATCTGCAAAGTAAGTAAAATATTAGATCTGCTTGAAAAAAATTAAAAAAGGTGAAATTACAGACACAAATTAAGGATTTTGGGAACACACATGAGAAAAAAGTCCAAGTCGCACCATTAAAAGCAGCTTTTAGCATAACGGCGTCTGTGTGTGTACCTGTGACGTTACTATTACTACAGTACTACTATAAAGTACACTAAACTAACGCAGTCATGAAGGTTTTACTGAGTCTCTAACCCTTTCAATCAATGAGGAGGACTGAATATTAGAAACACCAAAGTATCATTAGTACACCTGCAGAGACCACCTGGTTAAAAAAGCCTTTAACTGGATAAAACAAACAGGAAATAAACGTACTGGTGGTGCAGACGCCGTGGGGGCCGCAGGCCAGCGGCTGACACACCAGAGAGTCGCAGGCGGGCCCCCGCCAGCCATCCTGGCACTGACAGCGTCCGTCCACGCAGTCTCCGTGTCCGCTGCAGTTCGCCGGCTGGCAGCGTGGCTGGTGAACGCACAGGATGGTGGAAACGCGGCGGCTGCAGCGCCACCTGCTGTCCGATTCACTGCGAGGGGAGGACGGCAACACAGTGAGCAGGTCCAGACACGAAGCTTAAAAGAATCACTACAACACGGCTTCTGCTTCATGGCAGAGAAGAAGAAGAAGAAGGCTCTGAAGCATTCATTGGCTCACCAGTGATCAGATGGGTAGCTGGCCAATGAGCCGTCCGTCACATAAGTGGAAGACCCGCCTCCATCCAGATTGATGGCGTTGATGACTCCGTACTGCTTCAGAAACTCAGCCATCTCCCAAAGACTCATACTGCGCAGAGACACCAGAGGACAGGAAAAGAGGATCAGTCCGACACGGAGACAAACACGGTCAGACGGTCCGTCACAAGTCCGTCACATGGACATTCATGGTCCCCTGAGGATTAAACCTACAGGGTCCACTGGTCCCCTGACATGATGGCCGTCATTCAAGCTAAACAGATACTCACACGACCACCTCTGCGCTGTGAACACAGGCGTCAGAAATGCTAACAAGCTAAGATGACAGACATTATGTATGAAAGGCTCAGTGCTCACAGATGCTAATATGATCCATGCTACATGCTAAGAGTCAGCATGTTGACAACCAGACCAAAACTGAGCAAAGTCAGACAAGCAGAGACGTCCTCAGATGTCCTACAGTGGCCACCGTACAGAGGTCAAACCGGCTGGATTTAGGTCATATGACCTTCCCTCTGGTGCCACCATGCAGGCAAAGAAAAGTCTCTGAATTATTCATCATCACCTGTTAGTTTTCTGCTAAAGGAGCCGAGAAACAGGTTCACTTCATGTCAGCTGGATTTTAGCTGCAAATTTTACAATATGAACAAATTCAGGTTTTGCGTCATTAATCTTGTTTTATGATCACATTTTTCCTAAATTCTCAGAGTGAAACATTGTGCTCACTGGTTCATATTCCTAAATAATAAGTGAAATTAGCATTAATTTATTCAGGTCATCAGGTCATATTTCAGCGCTGAGGGTCTGACTGGTTTCAGGCTGGTTTCTGACTGGTTTCTGACTGGTTTCTGGCTCTCTGCTATGGACTCATGTTCTGTGATTCATGGGGGTCGGTCCGTGAGTCCGGGGGTCGCCGTGTGGTCCGAGCTGATTTCACATGTTTCATCGAGCGGAGACGCACAGAGCGCGGCGGACATGTTCAGACGTGTTGTGCTTTTCTAAGCCGGATCATTAAAGCTGATGCATTGACCTCCAGAGGTGCTGCAGGTCGCTGCACGCAGGGTGGGGTGGGGGTGGGGGGGGTGGATCAATACAAACGATTGGTGGAGAGGTCTTAGTGGGTGAGCTGAGCCTGTTGGAGCATCAGTTCAGCCCACAAACCAACACTTTAAGGGTTAAAATGCTCTGTACTGCACCCCATTTATCACTTCACCATCCGTTTGTTGATCTTCTCCACCCTCTGTGGCACCTCCCTCCATCACCTCCTCCACCCTCCAAGCAGCCCAGCCACATACTTCACTCTTATTACAACTCTTACTTACTCTTACTAAAACTGGATCACGCACGACATGAACGGATGATTTCTGTGAGTTTACAGGATTTCATAAAATGAGTCTCTGTTGTAACAAGCTCTCTACAAACTCCAGACACCCAGAACAGACACTTTCCACAACATGTTTCATGTGGATTTGAGAAAAATGTGTAATCTTCATCACAGGGCTGCGTTAGCCTCCTCACATGTACGACACCAGCCGCCTCCAGCACTCACTGCAGCCGACGGTCGACTGTTTTTTGTCTTTTTACGTCGTTTTTTTCCTAAATTAGCTTTTCTATCATTGCAAAACTATTCTTTTGTGTTCCACTGCAGTTTTTACAGGTTGGTCGACGGCGACTCGGTAACTTTGTGGACGTCTTCGTTGATCTCAGCGTCTCTTGAGACAAGTATCACTGCTGTCCTTCTTATCCTGTAAAGACATGCTGTCTCTGTCACATCGAAGGATCCTGAAGCAAACAGACGGCTGAGCTGGATTCTTTGAGGCTTCAGATGATTAGATTTGACGTCTGGTTTCTCTCGTTTTTTAGCATTTTTCATCCTCTTAGACGTGCGTTTCTACATGAATTGTAACCTGTGATGAAAAGTGCTGCCAGTCTGCGGCTTTAAGCTTTAAAACCATGCACTGATTGCTTGGTTTGGTTTATAGTCGTGTTTCCTTTTCATCAGGACGAGCTCAAATCTACAGAAGCTCGTTAGAAGAGACAGAAAACAGCTCAGAGCTTGTTTTGCTTGTGCACATTTGGCTCCTGCTCGGGCGCTTTGTATTGACTGGCTGTGAGCCACTTTGTTTAAATGGAATAAATTATCATATTTATTTCTGCTCTCGTCTTCCTCGCCAGAGGGAGGCTCACGCCCTCATCCACGTACTGGGGGTGTAGGTACGAAGCGTTTATTTAAAACCTCCATCTGACTCTGAGGAGGCGGGGCTCTGATCAGCTCTTACCCTCTTATTCCAGTCTGTCCGTCTATCTGAACCAGGATCAGTTTGCCCTCGGCGTCGTGGCCCACCGCCGTCCTGGCCGACACCACATCCACAAAAGTGCGGAAGACACCTGAGAGAAACAAAAAACGCTCAATGCAAGGCCTGTTTATGTTGATGATGTCATTCAGACTGACATTACATCATACTGTGAACATCACCGCCCACGCTGGAGATCACGAGGAAAGCTTCGCCGCCCTCGGCAGAATAAAGCGTTGGCATTGTACATTTCTGCTGAGCACGGCTTCACATCAGCGTTTCTACAGCATGTATCACAGCGACGCAGTTCAGATTATCAGTGTGTGTAAATGAGCTGACGACCGTATTTTCAGGACATTTTCCAGCATGTTTGAGGCGACGACAGCAGGTACTTTTAACAAAACGTCAGGATATTTCAGCCACGTCTGTTGCAACAAAAACGCCAACTTTAAACCAGACGTCAGGGCATTTATCGGCCATGTTCAGGGCAACAAAGCCGGGTATGTTAAGGCAAAAAGGATCTTTTCCTGAGCCTAGCCGAGTGGTTTTTGTGTCTGAACCTAACAGGTCTGTTGCGTGAACAGACCTAACCAGTTTGCTGTCATGAGGCTGATGTTAATGTGAACATAGTTTCGCTCTGGTCTCTGTTAATCAAACATGGCAGCGCAGTGTTTGGGTCACGTCAGGTCACAGACGGGTTTCTGTGTTATGTAAACGCGGCGTGGCGGCGCTCTGAGATACTGTTACACTTGATTACTGCTGATCTGAAGCTGATCCAGATCCTACCCGCCGGCCTGGGCCGAGGTCAGGTGAGCTGATCCTGGACCAGGGGAGGGTGTTCCAGAGAGAAGTGCTGGGGAGTGACTGAAACTCAGTCTGTTGAGCTGACATTCAGGGAAAACCTTGATGTCCTCTGGACAGCTTCTGTTCCAGAGACCAGGTGTATTCAGTCTGATGTCAATAAAGTTCGATTTGAACCTGGTCTGCAGCAGGTTCTGATTCATTCGTCCCTCTCTTTTAAGATTATTGTCAAAACTGCTCTTGCAGCGTTTGGTTGGCCAGAGACAGGAAGCTGCCTGTGAGGACACAGGACGTACCCGTCTCCTGGGTCTTGTCGCACTCCGCCGTCATGCTCTGGTTGATGTAAACCTCGCCGTTCCTCAGCAGCCACACCACACCGCTGACCAGCTGGACGAACGGGTTGGACTGGTCCAAAACGTCCTCCTGGGACAGATACCTGCGTGGAATGAAGGAGGGAGGGGAGACAGGAAATCAGGACATCACATGTGAAGAGCCGCTGCCACCACTCGTTCGGAGTCTTGGGTTCTGTCCAATCACAAACAAGTGTGATCCTTCCTTTTCTGTCATCTGAAATGAAATGTCATGCTTTCTAAAATGTCACTGTGTTTTGACCCTCAGGGCCACCGTAGAGAACAGAGCGTCTCCCCCTTACAAACAGAGGAGAGATGAACTGAGTCCAGACTGCAGGTGACTCATCAACAAGGCAGCACAGGTGCATTCACCTTTCACCTTCTACTGCGTGTGTGTGTGTGGGGGGGGGGGGGGGGGGAATCCAGGATCAGTGAGCCATGGCTACGAGGAGACACTGTCCTCGAGTACAGAGACACAAAAACAAACTGTGTCCACACTGCAGGTGACTCATCAGTGAGCTAAACGCTAACGTTAGCATGATCACCTGTTAACAGTGACAATGATAAAGCCAATAAACACGATGTTTACAGCAGCTGTAATGTTTACAAAGGTCAAAGTTTACGAGGAGCAGTTCGATGAGGAGCACCTGGGTGCCCCGCCTCCTGGGTGGCAGCGCCACAGGTGCAGGTATACAAGTGAGACCGCCGTGACTTCTGGGTTATTTTTACTCCCACAATGTGACCTCGACTCGGGGAGAGGGACGGCCTCACCTCATATTACCCAACCCTAAATTACAGCCAGCCAAAGTGTGTTTTTAGAAGAATAACTCCAGTTAACGTGTGGTGGAGGCAGAAACCAGCTGCTGAACTGGTGCTGCTGGTATTTTGTGTACTTTGTCTGCTGGTTCCTGCGCTGCCCTGTCTCAGTTACAGGAGTGTCCCGGCCTGACATTTAGGCCCAGCTTAGGCCCAGTTTTATCTCTATTGTTCACCTGAACTGACTCCAAACGGAGGTCAACCAGCTCATTTCTCCACAAACACTCTGAGTTGTTATTCTGGGACGAGTGCAGCTGGAGCTCAGGACATTACTGATGTCCCCTGTCCACTGCAGTGTCCCACTGAGTCCTGCCTACTGAAGTACAGCCTTGAGGTATTTGTACTTTGAGTATTTCCATTGTGTGCCGCTTTATGCTTTTACTTCACTTATTTACTGACTCATATTCATGTTTCTGATGGGACATTCTGCATAGCTTTGGTACTTAGTGTATTTTAGTGGCAGTATTTTTGAAGTAAAATTTAGAAAGCAGGACTTGTGAGTATTAGTACACAGAGGTAGACGAGCTCAGCCCTGACAGACATCCTCATCCTCATCCTCATCCTCATCCTCAGCTAAATATTCACAAACCTCCTCCATCATTATATTAAATTAACTGTAATGTGGTGGAAGAGTTTATCCGTCTCTCCCTGAGCCGGAGTGAAGGCTGCTGGGAAATGACAGGTAAAAGCAGCATTGAACGTACGTACACCTCAGGGACACAAACTCTTGGACATAAGATATGCAAACGTAATACAAAGACAGAGTCCATCAGTTCAGTCAGGATGGAGCTGAGAGCTGAAGCATGGACAGATTCAAAGACGATCAATAGAATCCGAAAAATCAATACTTGAACTGAAGTGAAAACAGTGTTTGAGCTGCTGAACTTTGACTTCTGGCTTTAAATCCAGCAAACAGTGAATTCCAACAATCTGATGCTATAAAAGCACGATGGACCTTCAGGGGGACATTTCTGAGACGCTCGGCTGAAAGAAGCCGGATCATCTACTGTAAGTCAGAGGCCGGACAGGCTGAGGACAGCTCGTCTCACGCTGAAGGACGGTGGAGTGTGTGTGTGTGTGTGTGTGTGTGTGTGTGTGTGTGTGAGGTTTACTCCAGCTCCACTTTAACACCACAGACTGTTGCATCATGGGGGAATGCCGCAGATCACTGACCTCAGCTATCAAACAAACAACTTTTTCCCGGTTTAGAGATGAGCTGTGTTTGTTTGTGGGGGTGCAGTGCTTTTATAAATATCCTGGCGTGTCCTTGAGGACGAGTCCAGACTTCAGAACCTTCTGTTTTGACTGTTTGGATCGCTTTCGCTGAGCGATGTTTAAAAGAAGAATTTGTTGTTTTCCAGCCTGAAAACAGGCGAACGTCCCGCTGACATGAACGCATCATCCGCCAACTGTTCCTAAACTCACCGATGTTACTGCTGCACGCAAACAGGAAGTCATCAATGCCACGTGTTTGACTGAGAGGAGGCTGACGCCGCCGAGCCGTGAGGTCAGGGTGCGCGAAGAGGAGGCGGAGAGAAGGTGGAGAGGAGACGGAGAGGAGGTGAAGAGGAGGCAAAGAGGAGACGGAGAGGAGGAGGAGAGGAGGCGAAGAGGAGGCAGAGAGGAGGCGAAGAGGAGACGGAGAGGAGGCGAAGAGGAGGCAGAGAGGAGGCGAAGAGGAGACGGAGAGGAGGCGAAGAGGAGGCAAAGAGGAGGCGGAGAGGAGGATGGGAGGAGGTGGAGAGGAGGCAGAGAGGAGGTGAAGAGGGGGCAGAGAGGAGAGGAGGATGAGAGGAGGCAGAGAGGAGGTGGCGAGGTGTTCAGGTGTTTCTCCTCAGTGTTTTAAGACATGTTCCAACACAGATCATAACCCTCACTAACAATGTGCCTTTGCCCTTTCAAAATAAAAGCTGCTGGCATGCTGACCGCTATACGTTTTCTTCACGCTGTTTTAATTCTTATACCTGATCTTATTCTTTTTACTTTTTACTTTTACTCATTTCACTTCCGTGTTCGTGTCATGACCACTGATCTCTTACCCGAACACCAGGCTGCCGTCCCTCCTGATCCCAAACTGGGCATTCTGCAGCCCCCCGCTGTCCTGCACCCTCCTGCCGTCGCTCACCACGTTGCCCAGACACTGGTGCGTTTGGGTGTTGAAGAAGCCGGCATTCTGGGCGTACAGACACCCGGCGGCCTTGGCCGTCTCCTCCACGGTGGCCCTCTGATGGAGGTCGCAGCCGCCCGGCCCGCTGGGCTCCAACACTGACACCGTCCTCAGCGGGTCGCGGACCACCGTCATGTGACCTGGACAAAAGACGCAGCGAGGTGAGACGAAACATCCGCTGCCTGACGGACGCCGAGTCAAACCCCAAACCGACATGACAGGTGAGACGTGTTGTTCCAGGTTCAGGTGTTCATTTTGGACGTCTGTTGGAAAACGTTTATGAGCGTTAACGCTGACAGGCTTCAGAATAACGGCCCACAAATATCTCATCTTCTCCCCGATGCTCTCGTCAGAGGAATTAAAAACTCTGTGTGGCAGCATTACATTTGACTCTGTGTCTGTTAAACAGGAAGCACGCTGACGTTTTCAGGTTCGACCCTGTCGGCGGCGCTGCTGCATGAATGGATGAGAGGTCAGAGAGTAAACAAACAAACAGATGGATCAATAAATCAGAGGTTCAGCATCAATCAGTTTGTAGCTGCGCTCCATCACTGACCGTAAACCCATCTGGAGCTGCCCGGCACGTCTGTCACGAACACCGAGGACTCAGCCACCGCCGACCCACCATGGCGGCTGGCGGGCCAGGCCTCGTGGGTGACGTTGCCGTGGACGACGGGCTGACAGTCCCTGACGTGGCGGTGAGAGTGGGAGGGGCCGTGGGCGTGGGTGTACGGCAGGAGGACGTCATCGTCCATCGAGACGCTACGAGGACAGAGAACGAAGCGAAGGCAGTTTAGGAAATGTTTCCAAAAACAGGAAAACAACAACAACAACCGTGTTTGTTTATGACATGAATGAACAGAACTGAGACGACCATCAGCAGGTCTGAGCTGCACCAGGTGTTTCCACACTGACACACCTGCCTGTGCACTTCCTGTTTACTTCCTGTTTGCTTTGGCTCATCGGCCTTCAGGTGTGAACTGTTGGATCATCAAACATCAAACAAACGCGTCGATGCTTCTTTGCTTCCAGCTCTCACACGTCAACCTTTTCTGCTGCTAACGTTGTTTCTGAAAAGTCAAAATAACGAGGCGTGCGTCTGACGCGTCTTCCTCCAGATCTGCTGACTCGCCAAGGGGAAGAAAAACAGCCAAACACTCCCACGACAACTAAAAACAGACTTTCCCTCGGAGGACGCCGTCCAAGTGGAATCTGTTTGGCGCGTTGGCCGTAAATCCCGTGTTGGGTCAGACTTCGTGTTGGTGGATTTCATCACAGCCCGCGTTGGTCAAACCTGGTTGCATCACATGGAGGAATGTGTTTTCCACCGCGCTGAGCTGCGGTTTCTCTCCGGCCTCGCGTGTCAAAACACTTCAACACGCCTCCTCGTTATTTTCATGTTTGACTTTCTGTTTTTTTTCCGTCTCGCTGCGACTCGACGCCCGTTAGCGGTGGGGGCGGGCTCCTTTTCCTGATGAATGGCACTTTAAAACATCACAACAACGACGGTTTGGAAACGTTCCACCTTAAATACTTCAGAAATAATGATGATAAACTTCCTGGATTCAAGGAGAAGCTTCGCTGTAACTTAACTACAGTTAATACTCTCAAAGGTTGAACAACGGGTCAAGTTTTCAGGTCAAAAATGGAAAAGAAATTAAGATAATGAGCGAATCAGCAGCAAATCTTCAGCCTTCACAGGCTGGAAATGAAAATATTTGGCTTTTTCGTTCAATAAATGACTTCTCGATGAAACGATTCGTACTTTTGGGACAATTCTGGTTCCTGTCTGTTTTTAAAGAACAATCAATAATCTGAATAACTGTGATGTTTACAGCTCTGTTTGTTTGTTTGTTTGTTTTTCAGCTGGACTGCAGACAAACCAGCGGCCCAGCTGTCACGAAGTCTTCGCTTCAGATGGATTCTCGCCCTCGAACACCTTCCTGTGTTTGACTGGCCGCTCTGACTGCATGATTTGGTATTGTGTGCTTCTTTGCTCCTCATGGAGGTCGTTTTCTGCATCGGTCTGTCGAGCTGAAGACGTTCTGGCCTCGACAGCTGACGTTCACTTCCTGTATCGCCGCTCACGCTCTTCACAGTCCCTCCACAGACAGCACTATGAGAGTAAGTTTGTTCTAAGAAGTACACGTACTGCGTTCTCCTTACTAAGGATTTTGCTTCTGGATTTTGTTGCATACACAAAAATTCATGGTGTGTTGTTCACCTTTTAAAGATAAGAACAGGAGGAGTTCATTAACCTACAGCAGAAAAAAACAGTGGCATGAAACTTTTATCTGAGGTGGTGAAATCTTGTCTGGTCTTTTCGACGTGATCAATTTAATCAGCAGATTCATCAATAAACAGTCGAGCAGTCAAACAGAACGGACCTGTTTTCGTTTCATGAAGTGTCCTGATGTTTGTCATGTTGGCTGATGTGGTTTCTGTTTCATGAACTGTGTGTAGTCATGTCTGATCTGACAGCGCCGCCGTGTGGTCGAAGAGTGCACCTGCAGCGGCGCTGACAGACTGAAGCCAAACCGTCTCCTCACAGCTGACTCGAAATATTATTAAAATCATTATTTTTATTAATCACTGAGACACAGCAAAGGCTAAAAATGTTCTGGGTGCCATTAATGTGACATGAAATAAAACTATCCGTCTTGTTGTGTATCTTCGTGACTCACATTGGAAGTTTGATGAAATGAAGGGACTGAAGGCCTTTCGTGTTTGAGGTCACTCACTCAAATCTGTGAACTTTGAACTCTGATAAGAGTTTAAATCCTGGTTGCTGTTGCTCAACAGCTGGAGAGAGAGGTTAGCGTGAATGTGTGTGTTTGGTGTGTTAGCACGAACCCGTCGAGTCATTAACGGCTAACGAACATCGTGATCGAGCGAACTCAACTGTCACAACAGAACGAAACAAGTTTAACACACTTCCTCAATCTTTGGGCTCGGCTAACAGCTAGCACGCTAACATTAGCAGCTAGCCGAAACAGGAACCGGCGGGCTTACCGGGTCTTCTCGGTCCCGCACAGCCGGACGCAGAGCCACAGAAGCTGCCATATAAACGGACATTTCACCGACACTGCTGCCATATGAGGAGGAAAACTAGCCTTCCGAACTCCCCTCGCCTCCTGCTGGTCACCACATCATCCAGCTAGCACACGGCGTCAAAGTAAACAAAATGAAACACACGACTTCCGGTCACTGTACAAAATAAAAGCCTACTGTTGGCGGACCGCCACAATGAGAAATTTTATATAGTTAAAAAAAAAAAAAGTAAAAATGAGTCAGACTTAAATTTGATTCAACTCAAAAACTCAAACAACTATACAGTGTTTAATTATCATGCCTGAACCTCATGATATTAACTTAGTGTCAAACTTTTGACACGTAAGTCTTATCAAGTCATCTTATTTTGTCATTTCTTCCAAATAATCATTTCTTCCATAATATTTTTAGGTTTATCAACTGTCAGGAGAAAAGGTCTGTTCTGTCACTGTGTTGATAAAATGCTGGTGCAAACTACATTAATATTAAACTATATTAGATAATGTTGACTTAAAATTAGGTTATAGGAGGTTCCAGTGCTGTTATTTCACTTCGAATAGAATAGAATATGGGGACACTGCTACACTGCTACAATAATTAAAACCAGCCTTTACTATTGTGAAAACTTCATTAAAAACAATATCAGCATACTGCTGGCGCACTGGTCTTCCTCAAGGATCAGTCAACACTATAATTTGAGAGTTTATGCAGCTGCTTCTGGCTCCTTTATTACTTTAACCACTCAATGAAAGAACTTTATATCAAAGATAACAATAAAAAAAAAAATAAAAAAAAAAGAGGATTTCTTTAAACGTTGCAGTGTATGAAATGTAAAAGAGCCCCATGGGAAAAAGAAAAAAATTATCAGAAAGAAAACGTGAGTTTTTTTAATCATAGCAAGAATTGATTGGAGAATATCTGTCAATACATTTTTTCTTTACTTTGAAAGAACTACCACCTTTTCCGGTAGATGTGACGCAATGAAGTAACTTGACGCAGCGCGGTCACATGACTGCCACCAACTCCTGACTTCTTGTCACCGCGTGGCGCACAGACTCGGATCACCTGTCCTACCTGTGCTGAATAAACCGAAAACTCAGCAGTTTTTCATTTTATTCACAATAAACGCAAAATAAAGATTTATGTCATTCCAATCAAACACCACAAACTAAAATACTAAACAGTACTCATCAGTTTACACCCAAATAATAACCCGCCCATGGAGTCAGACAGTTGAGACTGATGAGAGGTCAAAGGTCGTCCCTCATCACTCTACAGACACAGAAACAAGGTGAAGTCCCACCAGTGTGGTACTGGTGGCACTGGAATAAAGACAGAGGCGGCAGTAAACGATCCTGACGCCTCTTTGACTGCTCACTTCCTCTGATTTGAGCGTCACATTCAGATTAAAGACAACGTGCTGCTCCTCAGATCCAATCCAGACCTCGTTGTCTTCATAGCGTTTCATTAAAATACAGAAACATCAGCAGACGGAATCGAGCCTGCAGCTCAGGCTCGTCTGGTGCTTTTCTACAAGGAGGTCTGATGAAGATTTGACTTTAACAGCTCTGACACGAGTCACAGACCTGAGTGCTTCTTCAGTGTGAAGAAGGTCCTGGAGTTCAAGTGAACCTGGACTCCTTCAGGCGCAGTGGGTGGCTGTCGGGTGGAGGCTCCTTCTCCCATAATCCCTCCATCCTCTGAGGTCATCCGACGATAACTTGAGCCCCCGTCATGTGACTCCGGCGCTCACCTCTGGATGGTTTTACCTTCCAGGTGCTTCTTCTGTCGCTCAGCACATGGAAGTCGTCCTGCTGTTTGATTGGCTGATCATTCCTCTCGCATACTTTGCTGTCATCTGTGTTTCTGATGCTCTCATGGCGTCACTGTAGCTGAGTCACGCTGCTGATTCCCATCAGTGGAACGTGTGTGTAGGAATAACTGAAAAGAGTCCATTTCAGACTCGCCCGCATGAGCTGAACCACGGGCCGGAGCATCAGCAGAGAGGCCAGCGTGACGGTGATGATCAGCCATATTTGTCTGCAGGGGGAAGTTTAGATGTGACGTCTTTACAAACCTTCATCAAAATGCCAGAATACTGCCTTATTTTTAAAAAGCCAGCGTGACCGCTGCGATGAAACGCCTCACCTTTTCCTCAAAGACAGTTGGATCTTTATTCTAATAAATCTGACAGTTTCCAGCTTTTTAAAATATTTCACACCGGATTAATATCTAATATCAGCATCAGTTAAACTGCTCATACCATAATCTCAGTTTTCTCTTATTGTCAGCGATGAAAAAATAAAAAATAGTGCAGAACTTTATCATCAGAAATCATCATTTTTGATGACAAACAGGTGATTTAACCAAAGCTTTGACCCTCCGTGTGAGAACTGATTGATCAAAGATCTGATCAGTCTTTATGAGTCACGTGACTTGACCTTTGACACTTACTCTGTCAGATAAGGTTTGTCTCCGCGAACGTCCTCCTCTTGCCTCCATAATGTAGCCAAACACCGACCTGTGAGGAGGAGAGAAGAGCTGCGTCACACACCTGTAACTGCGGCAGTGCAGTGAGGAGGTCAGCGTCTGCCGCCTTACCTCGGGTTAGTCTGCCGTCACCGGTGGAGGCGCAGCTTCCTGTCCGCGGGTCACATGGACACCGATCATCACACCGACACCTCTCAGCGCAGGACAGACCGTAGAGACCAGGAGGACACACTGACGGACGGACGAAGATGACATTAAACGGAAGCCGTGCGGCTCTTCCTCACTGTGGTCACGTCCTTAAGAAACAGACACCACGTCCTACCTGCTGCCCTGATTTCCCACCTTGTTCACAGAAGTTGCCATAGAAACCAGGGGGACACACGCAGCGTCCGTTGACGTGGTTACACACAGCTCCATTGAAGCACACGCAGGTGTGTCTGCAGCCATCACCATAGTAACCTGGAGAGCACTCTTTACCAAAGAGGAAGAAGAGAGGTGACACAGAGAAGAAGAGAGGTGACATAGAAGGTGATCTCAGGTGATTCAACGCACAGTCTGGAGGCCATGTTGGAGGTCTGCACCTCCGGAAACAACCAATGAAAACCTCTGAAGAAATCCATCATCACACGTGATTAACTGTCTTTTTGGTGGAAGTTTGTTCTTGTTTTTTGTCCTGAAAGACCCAGAAAAGGTTTCAAATATCTACCTTAAAAGACAAACAGCTGATCAGTTTATCAATGTGGAACGAAAGAGTGTGTGTGTGTGTGTGTGTGTGTGTGTGTGTGTGTGTGTGTGTGTGTGTGTGTGTGTGTGTGTGTGTGTGTGTGTGTGTGGACGTGACCAGATGAGGCTCCTGATCACCTTGGCTGCAGTTTTTTCCTCTCCATCCAGCAGCACAGACACAGCCATCTGCAAAACAGACAGACAGAGAGACGGACGGACGGACAGAGACAGACAGAGACGGACGGACAGACAGACAGACAGACAGACAGACAGACAGACAGACAGACAGACAGACAGACAGACAGACAGAGACGGACGGACAGACGGAGATCAAGACAAACAACAGAGTCAAGATGTTAATGAAAAGACAGACAAACAGATGCAGATTTGCTTTAGAGGAAGAAATCCAAAGACGGATCAGTTGGAGGTGAAAATGTCTCCACGCTCTCTCTCTCTCTCTCTCTCTCTCTATAACCTTTCCAGCTGCTCGTTGTTCAGATCTGTCACGTGACAAAGTGACGGACGGCTAAAGTTCATCATCAGACATGATGTCCAAAAACAAGATTCAGGCAGTCAACCATATGGACCTTTAAAACGTTTTCAGACAACTGCGAGCAGCTGAGATTCTGCTCTTTCAAACCTCGCTTTCCATTTTCTCGTCTCTCAAGGAGTCAAGGCTCTCCAAAACCTTCAAAGCTCCGTCCTCAAGGCGGCGTCCAAAGCAGCTCAATGACATGTTGACACACGACCTCTGTGGGATCTGTTAAGTTTTGACCACCACCTGCTGCAGCCGACCTCCACACTTACTGGCGGTGCAGATGCTGTGGGGGCCGCAGGCCGGTGGCTGACACGCCAGAGAGTCGCAGGCGGCCCCTCGCCAGCCGTCCCGGCACTGACAGCGTCCGTCCACGCAGTCTCCGTGTCCGCTGCAGTCCTCTGGCCAGCAGCGCCGCTGGTGAACGCACAGGATGGTGGAGACGGGCCGAGCACAGCGCCACCTGCTGTCCGGTTTACTGGGAGCAGAGGACGAGCAAGAAAGGACAAAGTGAGGACACATCATATCACTAATATCACCACTCGTCTTTCTACTTCAACAATACTGATCTTACAGGATAGTAAACTTTGTTTTAATGGCACCACAATGAATATTTAAATAAATATTAACCAAAAGCAAAGAGACAGCAATCATAAAGAACAGAATTGATCTATTGATTTTAACAAAAAGTTCAATCACATCACGTCCATTTGGCAGACATTTTTGTCAAAAGACACTTAAGACACGCATTTTATTCTATATGAAAACAGCCATTTGAGTGATTTGATGTCACTTACTGGATGAGCCCAGCAGCACTACGTCTCAGCCTCATGTGACCACAGGCTGTGGGTCCATCCCATCACCATACAGTCCCCTGACATGTTCGCTATTTCCACTCACATCAAAAATAACCCAGAAACAAGCATCAACAGCAGCAGAACGCACAAACTCGGCCATTTACACACTGAAATACTGCAGCTGTGCAAAACTGTGGGCAGTGTTCCTGCTCTTAATCACTACAGGCCATAAGACCATTCGTCCTCTGCGTGAGAGACAGGACGCTGCTCACTGAGACGTTATTAAAGCAGCTGGAAGTTAACTTGAGAGAAAACACATATCAACGTGTTGCAGTCGTTGTTTTTCCCCCATCGGCCACAAGAGGGAGTAATGAGCTTATTTCCACACAGAACTCATGTAAAGTCACACAGAGGACGCTTTAGCTCAAGTCCTTTTCAAACATGATGTTGCTTTTACAGGAAACGGCTTAGGTGTGTGAGGATGAGGACATCCCTTAAGTTTTTAATGTATGAGACAGTCCTGAATGGGGACATGTCATGTAGTCCCACGTCTGCAAACATTGAAACATCTGTCTAATAAAAGCTGACAGAACAGAGAAGCTCTGAAGCCCTGAGAAATAAGGACACACGGAAAACTGGCTGCTTCCTGATGATGATGATGATGATGATGATGATGATGATGATGATGAATAAAGCTTACTGACCATCAGCTGAACTTCCCTTCTTATTCATCGTTGTAGGAAACGAACAGACTGACACTGACTCGCTGACTTAACTCTGATGATTTTCAGTACAGCACAGCTCAGCTTTAGTTAGCTCACCACAGGTCAGTTGGGTAGCTGGCTAACGAGCCGTTGATCACCAAGGTAGAAGACCCGCCTCCGTCCAGATTGATGGCATTGATCACGCCGTTTTTCTTCAGGAACTCTGCCACCTCCCAGAGGTTCATCCTGCTCACCAACAAACAAACACGAGTCCTGTGAACGCTACGCTGGGCTGCAGCGCTTCAGCCAGGTGTGCGACCTACAACAAGCTGACAAATATCAAAACGTCATAGAAGGAGCCGGCAAGGAGGGAGGACTGAGGGACGTTTGTCCACACACAGCAGCGTTTCACAAACCGATCTGATTTAGTAAAATAAGTGAAACATATGAGTAGAAATCAACGTTACCCTCTTTTCTCAGTCCGTCCTTCCACATGAAACAGGATCAGGTTGCCGGCGGCGTCATGACCCACCACCGTCCTCGCCGACAGGACGTCCACAAAATCACGGAACACCTCTGTCACAATATAAAAGAAGTGTTTTCTTCTCAGGTGTAACACTTAATCAAATGAAAAGCTTGTGTTATCACGATAAATATTCCAAATATATCCTCAAAATCCCACAACCCTGTTTCCAGAACAGCTGGGACGCCTTGTGAAACATCAACAAAACGAGAGAATTTGCTAATCTGACATCTGCTCAACTGAAAACAAGACAAAGACAATATATCTAATGTCTGGCGACGACCATTGATGTTTGTAGATATATGCTTACTCTGGATTTCCATACCTGCTGCCCACTTCTTAAAATAAATCACCACCAAACAAACTACAAACAACTTTGTTGAGCATTCGCATTTTCAACCAATCATCTAGTTATTTATCAAAGAAAAAGCAAAAAATTCGCTGGTTTCAGCTTCACAGACTTGAGGATTTGCTGCTTTTCTCTGTTTTATATAACTGTAAATTAAATATCTTTGCACTGTCAGACTCTGGCTGACTGACAGTTTACGGACGTACAAATAATAAAATGAATGGGAAACATAACTGTCAGTTACAGCGCTCGTCCTTCATCCTCATCTTCTGTGTGTTTCCCTCTCTCATGAGCATCTGTGTGAAGTTTGTGCCTGCAAACATTAACTGCTTCACTTGACTGGAAATGTACTGAAAGGTATCGCTGGATCATGCTGTGCAAGAGTCCATCTTGCCAGGCTTCACATGGTTTGGACCAATCAGCATCAGGTGTGGAACGACTGGCAGTTATGGGCGTGTGCAGACCGAAACATGTTAGCGTCAGTGCTGCTGTAGCATCAGAAAAGATGTTTTCACTCTTCATCCGGCTGGTTTCACACTCCTACTACGTCACATGGTTCACTGATCTGATTGGCTGAAGTTTGAGGAAAATGACCTCATCATTAGTAACTTTGCACTTGGCCAAATGTCTGTTTTGGTGTCTTCTGACTGACTGAGGCGTGTGGCTCTTGCACAGCGGTCGCTGAAGTAAATGCCTCCACGCATGACGATCTGCACTGAATGCTGATGTTTGCCTGCAGCCTCACCCTGGTCGACCATCCTGCTGCACTCGACCTTCAGGCTCTGGTTGATGTAAACCTCGCCGTTCCTCAACAGCCACACCACACCAGTGACCAGCTGGACGAACGGGTTAGACTGGTCCAACACATCTTCCTGTGACAGATACCTGGAGAGGCAGTCGAATAAGGATCTGTTGTCTGATACTTCTGACTTTTTTTTTTGTCAGTGCTGCTCTTACCCAAACACCAGGCTGCCGTCCTTCCTGATGCCAAACTGGGCGTTTTGCACCCCACCGCTGTCCCTCACCATCCTGCCGTCGCTCACCACATTACCCTGACACAGGCAGCTGGCGGTGTTGAAGAAGCCGGCGTTCTGGGCGTACAGACACCCGGCAGCCGCGGCCGTCTCCTCCACTGTCACCGCCCGGCTTTTCTCACAGCCACCCGGCCCGCCGGGCTCCAACACCGACAACGTCCTCAGCGGGTCATGAACCACCGTCATGTGACCTGAAGACATGACGTTTCGAGATGACCCTTTAACACTTGGTCCACTTATTGCAGTGGGGTAAACGCACCATTACTGCTGACTCCATCACTGACCATAGACCCAGCGGGGCTTGCCCAGACTTCCTGCCATGTCTGATATGAATACATTGGACTCAGCTACTGGGAGTGTAGCATGACTACTGGAAGGCCAGGTCTCATACGGCGCCCTGCCATGGGCCACAGACGCACAGTGGCGATGAGAGAGGGAGCCTTCAGCATTTGGCTGCAGAACGTCACCGTCTGTAGAGACTCTGTGGAGAGAAAATTACAACAAATATAAATTAAAAGCACTTATTACTATCAAAACACACAACATAAAGGAGGCCTGACCAGTGAATGTAATGTGTAGTGCTGAAACGATTCATTGATTACTCGATTGAAATAACAAGCGAATATCACGACAATCAATGTTTACATCAATTTTTAAGTAAAAATACAAAAAAATGAAAAGAAAACTATCTGGTTCCAGCTTCTCCAATGTGTAGATTTGCTGCTTTTCTCTTTTACACTTCTGCAGGCTGAATGTCTTCTGGTTTTTGGACTAAATGAAAACACAAAACAAAACATTTGAAGATCCCATCTTGGCTAATTTTCATTTGTAATCCCAGAGCAGGCAGTCATTGAAAGCACGAACATTAAGATAAAAGCACTGAAAATACAATCAACAGTAAAAGCAGTAAAAATAAGCAGATACAGACAGAGCCTGCACTGCTTCATTTCAGCCATCACGCCTTCTTAAGACCAACGATTAGGGCTCAGGCACTGGTATATCACACAGGCCACATCCCAGTAACTAATCTGAGACAATCCCGTTCCACCATTAGGGTAAAAACTAGGTGCTCTAGTCAATTAAACTACTTCAAACACAATGATAAGAACCCTTATGTCTAACACCACATGCGGTGACAAGGTTCCTACATGGTGAATCCAATAATGTTCCCTGTATCTTAGAGAGGGAACAGGATGACAAACAGTGGACAATTCAGGTTTTTAGATCCAATAATGCTCCTGTGCTCAGCAACACAAGTTTTCAGAGCTCCACTCGTCTTTCCAACATATGACTTTCCATGAAGGGTTTATTTTACATTAATATCTAAATGATTATAGCTTTTCAACATATTCCGCTTGACTTTGGTTTTTTGATAAACAATCGCAATTGTCTTACTCTTATTCCTCACCAAATTTGTTTTAATATTTAAATTCTTAAGGAGGTTTAACGTCATATCATTAAAGAGTTCTGCTGCCTGTAGCATCAGCAGTTTAGCATTAGCCACAGTCAGGGCTGTGACAGCCACGTTAGCATGAATATAACGACATACAGTCAGCTTTTGGTTTCACGTGCTAACACGACTAGTCCAAATTAATGATAAGAATTACGAACATTCATGAATAATTGTCGATAAAACAGTAATATTGTCGGGCTAACTAGCTAAGCTAACTTTAGCTAACTACTTAAGCTAACTTATCTAATACTCACTGTGCCGACTCGCTCACCGACAGCCAAACCTGGAGACTCAGCAGCACGAGCCCCGCACACTGGCGGGCCGCTGCACACGTTGCCATGGTTACAGAGCTTCGCGTTAGACGCAGGGACTGTGTGTTGGTGTGTCCGTACAAAGACCACAGACAGTCAGCCAGCTCTGGGGAGCTGCCGGTTGCTTTAACTGGTTGAAGTTCTGGATTCTTGCTGCTCCGAATTCCTCTCCCCGCCGCCACGGACGAGACCTATGGCAAGCCGTTCCTGTCAGAAATATGTATGGCAAACCGTTCCTGTCAGAAATACGCCACATTCAGTTGCGTTTCAACTGCATTACGGCGTAAAAAACGCCGTTTTTTCAGACTTTACGCCGTTTTTTACGCCGTAATGCGCAAAAAGAACGCCGCTTTTTACGCCGTAATGAAGTCCTCCGAGAACGCCCGTAAAAGACGCCGTTTTGTGCATCACAACGTGCGTAAAAAACGGCGTTTTCCCAGTATGACAATAATCTCCACCCTTCTTTTCTCTCGGCCACTCAACTTGAAGTGTCTGCCCAATCACCGATCAAGACAAGCAGACCAAATCAGTTGAGCACAGATCTCCGTTGTGGCAAAGTTTGTCCGAACTTACCTTGTAGTTTCTCATAGGTAAATATTTTGGATGATAGGCAGGAATATATCCCATATATTAACTTCATCATTATTTTAAATTCCTCTTCCATGCATCGTTTATTTATTTCTTTTTGTGGTTAATGCTTCTGTGTCATTGTTGATTCTGACTGCTGTAGCCACTGAGGAATGAAGCAGGAAGTGGTGCAGTGGTTAGAGCTCCTTGTAGCAAACCCCAGCCAGACAATGGTGAAGCGTACTGATGTTTCACAAAGCATTTATTTATGTTCAGCCATCAGCCTTGTTTTGAACACAAATGTGATTTTCTGTCCTTCAGAAAAGGGGAGTGGAAGGGGAGTTTAAATAACGTCAAAACATTGACAGAAATGAGAGGAAAAATTGGAAGTCCACACAGGTTTCTGCCATCTTGTTTACTAACACAGGGCTGCAAAGTCAGTGGGTTTATATCCAAACAAATACATCACAATATAGCAAGGTGGTGCATGACAGAGTTGTAAAATAAATAATAATAAATAATAAATAATAAATAAACAGCAAAAGGTCCAAGTAAGGGCTGCACGGTGGCGCAGCAGGTAGTGCGCGTGCCTCACAGCAAGAAGGTTGCCAGTTCAATCCCCAGGTCAAGCAGGGCCTCTCTGTGTGAAGTTTGCATGTTCTTCCCATGCATGCATGGGTTCTCTCCGGGTACTCCAGCTTCCTCCCACAGACCAAAAACATGCTCATTAGGTTAATTGATGACTCTAAATTGTCCGTAGGTGTGAGTGTGAATGTTTGTTTGTCCTTACATGTGGCCCTGCAATCGGCTGGCGACTGGTTCAGGGTGTACCCCGCCTCTCGCCCATTGTAGCTGGGATAGGTTTTTGTAAGCCTTTGTTTTGTTAGTGTTAAAATAACCGTTCCCTCCATGTTTTTTTTTTTTTTTTTGAAGGTGTATTTTAATGTTACGAGCTCTTATTTTGGTGCCTTTCCAGCGGCACAGGAAGTGTACAGCTAAGAAGCGTCACTTGACATGAGGGACACGTATCCATAAAGTACGAAAAATCATACAGGAAGAGGAAAAACGGATCACACGGTGTTGCTGTCCAATGCAAAGGAGATGTATGAAAATGATAAGCGCCTAGCTGAACGGGAACAAGCTCTTACGGTGTTTCGTGAAGAAAGGAGTGAAGGACAGAAAAGTACATTTGTGTTCAAAACAAGGCTGATGGCTGAACATAAATAAATACTTTGTGAAACATCAGTACGCTTCACCATTGTCTGGCTGGGGTTTGCTACAAGGAGCTCTAACCACTGCACCACTTCCTTGCTTCATTCCTCAGTGGCTACAGCAGTCAGAATCAACAATGACATAGAAGCATTAACCACAATAAATAAACGATGCATGGAAGAGGAATTTAAAATAATGATGAAGTTAATATATGGGATATATTCCTGCCTATCATCCAAAATATTTACCTATGAGAAACTACAAGGTAAGTTCGGACAAACTTTGCCACAACGGAGATCTGTGCTCAACTGATTTGGTCTGCTTGTCTTGATCGGTGATTGGGCGCAGACACTTCAAGTTGAGTGGCCGAGAGAAAAGAAGGGTGGAGATTATTGTCATACTGGGAAAACGCCGTTTTTTACGCACGTTGTGATGCACAAAACGGCGTCTTTTACGGGCGTTCTCGGAGGACTTCATTACGGCGTAAAAAGCGGCGTTCTTTTTGCGCATTACGGCGTAAAAAACGGCGTAAAGTCTGAAAAAACGGCGTTTTTTACGCCGTAATGCAGTTGAAACGCGACTGAATGTGGCGTATTTCTGACAGGAACGGCTTGCCATACACCTGCGCCACAGGTCAGACTCAGCAGGCCGCCCTCCGCGCCCCGACATATTGAACTATTTTTAGGACTTTTACGAGAAATTTAAACAATCATGCAGAGGGAACAAACAGCATGTGAGCCGAAAAGAAGGCCTACATGAGAGATGTGATACGGCAAAAGTCCGTGTTAATCAAGCAGGGACACTTAGTCTGTTTATGAACAGGACGGACAGCTTCAGCGAAATAATGCAAAATAAAATCCAATAACTGTGCACGAACAGGCCTATATTGGCCCATATTAATACCATTTTCTTTTTCATGCCCTTATTATTCTTAATTTTTCTTTATAATTGTGTTCTGGGGTTCCGTTTTGGATTTTCCAACGCAGTGGCACTTTGAGACAAGCTCATTTGGTGCTATAAGGCCTTTCTGTTAAGATCTTAAAAACAAATAAAAGAAAGAAACCGAGGGAGTTAAATCTTCTTCTTCTTCTTCTTCTTCTTCTTCTTCTTCTTCTTCTAACTTCAAATTTTAAACTGAGAAAAATCACTGCTGCTTTTCGGTGTTTTTCAAAATAAAAGACAGACGCTAAAGTGAACTAACGTAAACTTTGTCTGGAATTTGACTAGAAGAAAGAAATAAAAAATGCACCAGATCTCATTTCTATACTTTTTTTTTTTTATATCAATCCGTGTGAGTCCAGTAGAATATTGTCTAGTTTTTTCCTGGCAGTTGTATCATCCAATTTCCCATATCGTTATGGCTAATGACTATGTCTGTCTATGCTAGCTACACATTCACCGTTTTTATTATTCTATATGATATTTTTCAAGCACATTTATGCCACATTTAGGTATTACTTTCCGAATGAAGCGGAACGTAATGACCGCCGGCGTCGGTTGGCCAGGGGAATGTTTTTAATGTGACACAAAGTAAGGGTGAAATTTGAAGGGGAACATGGCAGCTAGCATCAGTGCTAAGCATGGATTATTAAGCAGTAAAACGTCGTTATATCACGCTCTTCACAGAACGATATCACCCAACAGTGTTAGTATTCAAAGAGCGGCTGAAATACAGAGTGTGAGAGCGGCAACCAGCGCCAGAGCGGACTCACAGATCCACGAGAAGTACTGTTTGGAGCTGGTCAGGTGGGTCTGACTGAACACTCACTACTAGCAACACAAGCTAGTTCAGTTCCTCTGCATTTGTAGGGCAGATATGTTCGTTAAATTAAGATTATATATGTTCTGAAATGTCCCTTCCCTACTTTAAAGAGGCAATCATGTGAAAGGATAACAGACATTTTAAAGTAGGGAGACGATTCCACGCCAGACTCCATTCAAATATCCGCTATAAATGTAAACAACGCAATAATTCATAACACTGAAAAATATGTTTTGACTAGTTATTGGTTTTGTTAATATTTTGTGTCCAATGTACATTTCGGCGTAGTCAAAGTGACCAAGAAGCGTGTATTTTAGGAGCCTGTGGTTTCAGCTTTCAGTGATGGAGGTATTCTGCCGCCATTCTTCTCATTCAGAATTATTATTATTATTATTATTATTATTATTATTATTATTATTATTATTATTATTATTATTATTATTCACACGTTGGTGAAATGATGGAAGACCGTGCTTGAGAAATTTGTTTTAGTAAAAATATGCAGTTTATTAATTTTCTTATTTTTTTGTATTATGTGTAAATGTATATCTAAGAAAACATAAGAAATTTAGTAAAAAAAAACAAAAAAAAAAACAAATAGCAGCACTGCAAAGGCTGCCGTAAAGTCTCAAACAAATTTTATTTTAAAAGCTTATCTTAGAAGTGGTTGTTGTGGCCGTGTTTTTAGTGTAACATATTTAAGATAATTTCATATTTTTCCAGCTCTCTGTCAGTTTGTTTGAAAAATATTGTGTGGGCCCACTTTTGTGCCGCTGAACTACAAAGTAAAAAAAAATCAAATTAACGTATGTAAAATTTTGTCAAAGACATGGGACAGAAGTAGCAAAGTAATGACACTTTCTGAGGTGAAGTTCTGAAAAAGTTTAGAAAATAAAGAATGAGGAAACTTTAGAAAAATGAAATGAACTGCATCTCTTCTGTCACTCCTGTGTCCTCCTCCTCTTCCTCCTCAGGACCAGAGACTACGATGGCTTTTTGTCCTCCCTCCTCCTCCCAGAGGAGGCCCGGCGCTCCTCTTTGGCCCTGAGAGCCTTTAATGTGGAGCTGGCACAGGCAGGTATTCATACAGCAGCCTGGGAGGGAAATGAGTGCTAATACTACTGATCTTATTACTGTACTACTACTACTGTTACTGCTGCTACTACTTAGCTGATGTCGCTGTTAGCTTTACTGCTACCACTACTCCTGTTGCTATGATAATAGTGATAATAAGGAAGAACCTGGGATTTAAATGTACATATATAGTGGTGAATTTCTGATCCCAGTCCTCTTCAAACTCACTTGTCAAACGTTTGTCCTCCTATATGTTCCCCCTCAAGGTGAAGGACTCTGTTTCCCAGAAGACCATTGGTCTGATGCGAATGCAGTTCTGGAAGACGGCCATAGAAGAAATCTACAGAGACGATCCCCCAAACCAGCCAGTCAGTGCCGAGCTGTGGAAGGTAAATATCGACCTGCAGAGAGCCGAGCGCTCAGTCAGATGAAATGTGTGGATTCAAAAGAAGTCCAGAGTCATCAGGAAGGGATGGACAGACACTTGTTAGGATGTGTCGTTGCTTTAATTATAGTTTTAAAAATGTGTTTTGTCGGCATGTCACAAACATTAGAGGAAGCAACATCAGTTCTTTCACATGTTTGAGTTGAAAATGTGCCGTACAGTCGATTCGTGTGTCAGCTGATTAACAGCCGATCTGATCCGATGGTGTCGGGTGGAGACACTGACGCGGTTCACTCATCAGACATGAGACTGCAGCCACTGATCCAGATTACTCAGCCTACTCGTCATTAACTTATTTGAACGTTTTTTGATGTTGTAGATATTTATTTCTATACACAATTCTTGCATTTTTATCATTAACTGTATTCACTGTGAAAACCTCATGTGCAGAAATCCTCTTCCTCGTAGCTGATGATGCACTGCTGTGCACTTGATTTGTTCACGTTTTCCAAAACTGTGTTTGAGTAAGAAGCGCTATGTGGTTTACTAATATTGAAGAAGAAAGAGCTCTGGTATCGCCATCAGCATCAGCACACATCCAGATTCAGGTACTGGAATCTGATTGGTGCAGCTCTTGTGAACAGTCTGCATGATGTTTTGCAGGCGGTGAGGAAACATGACCTGACAAAGAGATGGCTGCTGAGGATCATAACCGAGAGAGTAAGACTCAAGTTTCTTCATTACATTCACCGCTGCAGCATGTAGTTCAGTCACTGATGTCATTGATGAGTCAGTTGAAGATAAATGCCAATAAAAAAGAAAAAACAGCCCCTTTCATGCATAGATTTGATTTTTGTGTCCTTTTTTCATTGTTGTGTCAGTTAGAGGAGCCGTCCTTAGATATTTTCAGTCTTTTCTGTAATCTTCTGATGGAGTACTGGACTGTTTTACTGCACATCTTCAGGCTCGCAGAGGAAAATCACCTTTTCACCTTTTAACTGAGCTGTTCACAGTTCATGAGCTTATGCAACCTGTGGCGACGGCACGCAGACAGTGTCCAACTCTGTGAGCAGGTTACCACTGAGTGCAACTTACCAAGCCGACAGTTAAAACTGTGTGTTTCTCCAGGAAAAGGATCTGGATGACAAAGCCTACAGAAACCTGCAGGAGCTGGAGGCCTATTCAGAGAACACACAGTCCTCCTTGCTTTACCTGCTGCTCCAGTGTTTAGGTAAGGACAGGTGAGGCTGCTGCGAGCAGGAAGCTGTAATTATCATGGACACCATACATTTGGTGGAAACACCTGTTGAACTGTTGCTGGAGGTAATGGATCTCCTCCCTGTGGTTAGACTGCTCCCTTCCGACTGGTCACTTATGTTATTAATTAAAGATAGGTCAGCAGGTTGGGCTGGAGGTCAGGGTTTATCCTTCAGTGGTGAGAGCTGATCAGAAAGTGTCTTCAAACCAGGCTCCATCAGGAGGATTCAGAGAAGTGACTCCAACCCAAACTGTGTCTGTGTTTGATTTCAGGCTTGAAAGACGTCCATGCCGACCACGCAGCGAGTCACATCGGTAAAGCTCAGGGAATCGTGACGTGTCTGAGAGCGACTCCTTATCACAGCAGCCGACGGAAAGTCTACCTCCCCATGGACGTCTGCATGCTGGTGAGTCGACGCCTCGGAGACATCAGAAGAGTACGGAAAATGTCCCCAATACCACAGGACATATCACAGCTCGTCTCCTATAAACTGAGGTGAACGGAGTCTTTTCTTGATCACGTCATTTGAAAAAAAGAATCAGTAAACGAGCAAAATAATTGGACCAGATGTTCAATGCCAGCGTTCAACATGTGACACTACAAACCGTTTTGGTCCATAATAAGTGTCGAGGCTCGACAGCTTCAGTCGTCTCACAGAAGAAAACAGATGGACTTTGTGATGTGTGGGGACATAAAGTCCTCGACATGTAAGATTTAGATGGAGCGGCACAAAAACAGAGTGGTGGCTGTTAAAGTGTTCACATGAAGTGGACTGCAGCTGCAGATAATGACTGCTTTCAATACTGACTCATCAGGACATCAGTCTCTCAGTAACTCAACTTACTGTTTGCTCTTAAAATCTAAGAAAAGTTAGAAAAGTGTGCACAAAAATGTGCAAAATGACATAGTCAACAGTCCCAAACCCCAAACCCTCATTTTACTCTCATATGTGAGACGGAAAAGCAGCAAGTGTCCTTATTTGAGAAGCCAGATCCAGTGAATTTCTGAGCTCTGCAGTCGACTTGTGGACTCGTGTTATTTTAGGGTTGATTCCTCTCAGCAGTCAAGCTCCTGCTCTGACCCACTTAGCTGATCTAGAGTCTGAATTCTGTTCCCAGAGATGACATAAGGAAGTCCCACATGCCTTCACATGTTCAGCTGACTCACGGCTCGGCTTCCACATGATGTCACATGATATTCTTATCGAAGCCGTAATGAAATTGTCATCCAGCACGAAGCGACGGGGGTCGTTACACAACCGCCGTGTGGCAGAAAGCTGAGATTCGAACCCTCCTGCCTGAGATACGTACAAGCTGCAGATAAACAAATGATGCCACAAACAATTTGCAGCCTTTTTCTGGACCATCTGTCCCACGTGGACAACAACAACGGCTGTTGCTGTAGGGTCTGTGGGGGCTCTCTGCTGCCTGAAGAGGATGCTGGTGATACACTGAAGTACTGTGCACACATAGAGAACAAGCAGGAGTCAACTATGCAGGACGCTGGACAGATGGAACGAGTGTCCCTCAGTCATACAAACACCATAGAATTGATTTGTTTTCTTTTTCCTAATTTTGAACTTGCATTTTCTTTTAGTTCCTGCATTAACCACCACTGTTAATTTAAATATCAATAATAATGATATTGTCCTGCAGCCTGCGGCAGTGTGGGCCTGTGCAGCTCACAGCAGGATGCCGCCAGGCCACATTTCATTTACTTTCAGCTCTCATGTGAAGTGGAACTAAAATGGAAACAGCTAAACAGAGGAGATAAGAGTTATTGTTACACTGACGCATCAACACACAAGTCTTCCTGTGTTTCTGCAGCACGGAGTCTCTCAAGAGGACTTCATCCGCGGCAGCCGGGAGCAGAGCGTCCGGGATGTCGTGTACGACATCGCCAGCCAGGCTCACGTACATCTGCAACACGTACGTACCACACTGACGTGACGCGGCTGACACCTGAACGCAGCACCCACGAGTGATACTCACTGTAATAGCCAGCTTACTTTTCACACACTCACATGAACCTGGAAAGCACAAAGTTTTCCTGGAAAGCTTCTCTTTGTTAGAGAGAAGGTGAAGCAGCAGTTCAGCTCTGTCCTGTAGAGCATTTGAACGCCTCTGAAGCTGCTCAGCGTGAGTCAGAAAAGACAGAAAACAGATTCAGATCAGCATCTCTTATTCCTTTGAGACGCTGTTTTTCAGTCTGCAAACATCCTCCGTCCTGGAAATGTCTTATTTTTACTGCTAACGTGGTGATGTGACCTGACTGAGCTTTATTAGCCGCCTCTTACAGACCTCACTCTTTTCTCATTAAGCTGCTGCTCAGACATTCATCAGCATTTGTGTTTCATTTGAACCGTCTTTACACCAGTTCGGCCTGTTCCTCGCTGTTAAAGCTGTGATTACACTGAGGGTAAACAGTAAGGATTTACTTCCTCCTGCACGTCTTCACTGTGTTTACTGTCTTTCATGTTGTCTTCTGCTGACTGTGAGTCAATTAGAAAAGTGCTTCGCTAATTAACTTAAAAAGAACGAGAGGAGTTCATGATGTAATGATGATGATGCGTTCAGTACAAACAAGCGACTGGGAAACGAAACCGCTCTGAGAGACAAAATTAGGACAAGAAAAAAACTGAATGAAATGAGACTGTTTTGGAATTGAAGTGTTGAGCAAGTAAAAAGATTTGAAGTCTTGCCCAGATATCTGCCGCCCGCAGTTTAGTTGTTAGCTGGACAGAGAAGAAGAGATTTAACTGTTTTCCTGTTGTTGTCTATGGAAAAACGCTGAAAACGTGAGTGCGGGTGCGTAAACGGTGTTTGAGAAATGAGGCTGGCTCGGTGTGGGTGCAGAGGCCCAGACACCAATAACCTCCTTTTTCCTGTTGGTTTGATTTGTCTTTGTCGTGCTTTGTCTTTCAGGCGCGATCGTTCAGCAGCAGCGTCCCAGCGGCCGCCACGCCGGCCTTCCTCCAGACGGTAAGCCTTCAAACATGGAATAAAGACGGTCAGAAGTCGCTCTGAGAAAACTGAGGGTGACATAAAAGCAGTGACGCCCAGTTTGGGAAAAGCAGTTATCCGAAAGTCATTACACAAATCTAACGTCTTATGATGACTCAGCACTTTAATTGCTGATCAAAAACTCTACAGCAGTGATGGAAACATTGAATTCTCTTTTTTGCTCAAGTCGGACTCACAGAGAACTTCCATCGAGCAGCACTTCAGACTTCTGTTCCGCCCAAACACGTCGTCTCCATCACTTCTTATCTCAAGTTAAACAAATATCTCAAACAGGCCTTCAGGAAAGCAGAGGCTCTGTCTGTTAGATGCCACCCAACTCGAACCAGAGTGTACACACACACACACACACACACACACACACACACACACACACACACACACACACACACATACATACATACAATGCCCTTGATGTGCGTGACTGATGCAAAGTGTGGGTTCGGTCACACACAGAGGTTTAAAAATGTATTTGCAGGCTTGTAGATCACCTCAGGTTGTTTCATAGCAGCTGGAGTTTAGAGCTGCTGCTGCCAGTGAAAACACGCAGAGATGTGATTGTTTTTCCCCGGATCACTTCATCCAGCGGTGTCATGAAATATCTCCAAAAACACAGCTTCATTTCTGGCAGAATGTCAGGGAGGGACCTTCGGTCTGTTCTGGGATTTTTAGATTAGATTCACCTCGGAGAGCTGCCTCATGACTGCCAAATAAAATTCACATTCAACAGGCTGCAGAGTCTCCACTAGGGGGAGCTGCTCAGCCATCGTCAGACTGATGCTGCAAATACAAACAGTACCAGCAGCTGTGAGCAGATGTCATCGACGATCAGGGTTTCCACCCAAATGTAGCAGGATTTGAGAAATTTTGAGAACATCTGTAAAAGGAAAAGCAAATGTGTGTGTTTCCATCCACCACTGTGGTGCAGATATAAGGAGCTGGTTCGTTCAGATAGACAGGAACAGAAGAAGAGAGCGCAACGCGATTTCATTAAAAGAGCTCCTGTAAAACTGCACCTTTACGTGCTAATTTGAAAGTAGTAGATGGCTTTAAAATGAAATGTGAAATGACATTTATTTACACTAAAGCTGTCCAAGCCGAAGGACCACAGGCTTTCAGTCCAAACTCCTCTTCATCACTTCATTTCAGTTTCAGCAGCCTAAACAACATACACAGTTTGTTAGCTGCTGACTTCTTCGCTAGTTTTCGCGAGCTAGCTGCTCTCAGTTTTACTTTATCTGCTTTCATTCTTGTTCAATGAGCCAACTCAGCTAAATGGTCGAGTTTGCACTGAAATTAAAGAGTGAAATTAAAATGTCAGTTCAGCCTAATTGTCTGTCACCTGATGCAAAATAAACAAACTCTTCTTCTGTGGTGCTGTGTGCTGCAGGTGGTGCTGGAGGACTACCTGCAGAGAGTGAGGAGGGCAGATTTCGATGTTTTCAACTCCAGCCTGCAGAACAGAAACCCCCTCCTCCCCTTCCAGCTCTACCTCCGCTCCTGGAGGAAGACCTACTGACATCAGTCCTTCACCTCCTCCTCCTCCTCCTCCTCCTCTTCCTCCTCCTGCAGCGATCCCAGTCCATCTGCTGCCTCTGAAGGCTGCAGGACTGAAGCCCAAAGGCTTCACCCCTCTGGGGGACTCTGAAGACCGCATTGTAGAAGGTCTGCAAAGAAGTCCAGACTTGTTTTGAACCACAGCGCTGCCACTGGATAAAAACCACCAACCACAAACCACAGCAGAGACGCCGGCTGTCGTTTCTCAACCTCTGGTCCACAGACCGGCTTTGAGCCTAAAGACACAGTGTTCATATTTCATTTGTAAATGTAGACGTGTGATCCGTTCACCAGACGATTAAAGGATAATTCCAGTCTTATTTTTGTAGTCTTAGCCATAATTTCTGTCAGTATTTACAATGTTTTGAGCTGGAATCATTAAAACGAAGTCTGACAGGTGAAGAAACAGCTTTTACTCAAACCAGCAGGTCAGAAAAATGTGTTTGGAAGGCGAACGGTGAAATCAATACACAGACTGTCTGTTGTTAGCAAGCGTCACAGCTTCCTGTTTGAACAGTGACCTGCTGGGATCAGAGAGTGCACGAGGAAGAGTCATCATCTTCATCTTCATCACAAGCTTGAGCAGTGTAACGCCATTTTTAAGACAAACTTTCAGTCAACATCTCCTGTTGTTGTTTCACAGTAAAAGCTGCCTGACAGGCGTCAGTACGCACATCTGTAACTGAAGTCACAATAACCACAGTGTAGAAATACTCTGAGAGTCCTGCAGTCAGATGAAAAGTACTAAAAGTAAAAGTACTCATGCAGCACGGCCTATTCATGATATCAATGCACTCTAATCACTGATGCATTAACATGTAAACAGTGTTAAAGCTGCAGCCGTAAAGGTGGAGCTAACTTTAACGTCTTAACTGTAATAGATGTCTGAAGTATGAAGCTGTATAAGATACTCAAGTCCCTCAAAATTTACTTCAGTACAGTACTTGTGTAAATGTACTTACATTCCACCACTGAACACTAATGGATCACAGACGAGTGGTTTTATCATTCAACCCGTGATCATTACCAGTGATTCACTCCTCGCTCTGTTTGACCTCCAACTAAAGAGGTTTAGATCAGAGAAACTGTCAAAGTAAGACCCAAGGTGTGACGTCCACAGTGACCTTTTCCATGTTCTTTAACGCCACCTGGAGAGGAATAATAAGCACTAGGAGAAGATTAGAGGACCAACATGACAGATCTGGTAAAGGCTGCTGGTCAGTCCTCATGGTTACTATGGTAATGGGGGGATTTAGTGATCCATGACCTCCTTTGGGATTGGCATAGATTCTGTTCTTCTGTGGTTCTGAATCCCGCCTGGAGCTTCAGTCTTAAAACTTTCACCACAAATACTCAACAAACGAGGAAACAGGAAGTTGGGCTGGAGCTGGGCGCTGCGCATTGATCAATGATGATGACGATGATGATGATGATGATGATGATGTTCCAGAGCTTTGATGTTTTTTGTGCCCAGATTCAGCAGTTTTATGGAGCGTCACCGGAGGATGTATGGAGCACAATGTCGGAGGATAATGAGATGGAAGATCTGCACTCAGGCAGCATCAAATAAGGAACATTTCATCTTTGATCTGACAAAATACAAAGCACACCTGTGGAGATCTGCCTGAGGTTTCCTCCTGCACAAATCAACACGATGCACTCACACTGCTGCTGCTGTCTATGTGTTACTGTTTCTGTGTGTTAATCCTGAGATGAATCTTACATTCTGTGACTGTTATCGAACCAAACTGGGCCCCTAATGGAAAGGAAATAACTGTTCTATGTGAGTTTTGTTTCACAGTGAGGGACGACGTGTTTGTTGTTTGACTGAGCCGTCTACAGCTTTTCTTTTCAGCTTTTAAAAACTGTAGAAATTCACAAAGTACATTTACTTTTGTTTTGAAGTATTTCTGTTTTATTCTACTTCTGCTCCACCACATTTGTCTGACAGCTCTGGTTTGACATTCAGAAAACATGATGAGCTTATAAAATACAATATGAAACCTTTGTATGCTGCATATTTCATGACATGTACGTGCTGTGATACACAAAGTTACATACAAAATGCACCTCTGTGCACAAGTTGACCCCCGAGTACTCCAGAATGAATAAAAAGAAACTGTAGTAATCTTGATTAGAATGTTATTAGCTTATTAAGTTGGTTCACAACATGTACTTTTAGGACACTTTTAGTCCTTTCTTAACAAATATTCTGCAGGAGGAGCACTTCCACAACAACACCAACCCCTGCGCATGTTGCAGGGCATCAGCCAAAAAAGACAGCCCCACCAACCAGCAATGCCCCCCTCCCTGATGAGCTCAACAACTTCTACGCTCGCTTCGACCGAGACAACACACAATCAGCCCTCAAAACTGCTCCCACCCAGATGAACAGTCCCTCACGCTCTCCACCTAGTCATCACCAAGTGCTTCGAGACGCTGGTCTTGACCTACCTCAAATGCGGTCTTCCCCTCACACTGGACCCCCATCAGTTTCCCTACCAACCAAACAGGTTGATGAGGATGCCATCTCCATGGCACCACACCCCGACTCACTTGGACAACAAAAACACCTACGTGAGATGCTGTTCATGGACTTCGGCTGAACCCTGGACTTCCTGACCAACAGACCCCAGTCTGTTAGGTTAGACAACCACACCTCCGCCACCCTGACCCTGAACACTGGCGTCCCACAGGGCTGTGTGCCGGGCCCTCTCCTCTACTCCCTCTTCTTCGCAGATGACACCATGGTGATAGGCCTGATTAACAACCATGACGAGTTAGCCTACAGGGATGAGGTTCAGCAGCTGGTGATGTGGTGCGCCGACAACAACCTGACCCTCAACACCAAGATGACCAAGGAGCTCATCGTGGACTGCAGGAAAACTAAAGGCTGCAGTCACACCCCCATTCACATCGACGGGGCTGAGGTTGAACATTTCTCCAGCTCCAAGTTCCTGGGCGGCCACATCTCTGAAGACCTCTCCTGGACCCTCAACTCCTCCACCCTGATAAAGAAGGCTCAAGGCTCCTGAAGTTTGTGGACGACACCACCCTCATTGGACTCATCTCTGATGGTGACGAGTCCACCTACAGGTGGGAGGTTGACCATCTGGTGACCTGGTGCAACCAGAACAACCTAGAGCTCAACGCTCTAAAGACAGTGGAGATAGTTGTGGACTAAGTAAGAACTCAGCCTCACCTGCCCCCATCACCCTCTGTGACTCTACTATTGACACTGTGGAGTCTTTCTGCTTCCTGGGAACTATCATCTCCCAGGACCTCAAGTGGGAGCCGAACATCAGCTCCCTCATCAAGAAAGCACAGCAGAGGATGTACTTCCTACGGCATCTGAAGAAATTCAATCTGCCAAAGACAATGATGGTCCATTTCTACACAGCCATCATTGAGTCCAACCTCAGCTCCTCCATCACCATCTGGTACGCTGCTGCCACCGCCAAGGACAAGGGCAGACTGCAGCGTGTCATTCGGTCTGCAGAGAAGGTGATCAACTGCTATCTCCCATCTCTCCAGGACCTGCACACCTCCAGGACCCTGAGGCGTGCAGGAAAGATTGTGGCTGACCCCTCCCACCCCGGACACAAACTCTTTGAGACACTCCCCTCTGGCAGGAGGCTGCGGTCCATCGGGACCAAAACCTCACGCCACAAGAACAGTTTTTTCCCGTCTGCTGTCAGCCTTATTAACAAGGCCCGGAACCCCCCCCTGAAACTCTTCACACTCCACCTCTGACTCTACTTGTCACATTGACATTGCCATAACTCTGCTTGGATTTCCCTGTTATTTTACTGTATCACTGCCAGCTGTACGGATCTTTTTATTCTGGAAAAAAAAAACAGACTGTGTATATATATTTATATTGTTATATTTTCTATTTTAAATAGCTTATTTCTAGAAGATTTGTCATGCACCAACTTCACCAAAACAAATTCCTGCTATGTGTAAAATCGTACTTGGCAATAAAGCTTTTTCTGATTCTGATTCTGATTCAACAGCGCCTCTACTTCCTAAGGAGACAGAAGAAAGTTAACCTGGCTCGTCAAATCTAAGTCATCTTCTACCGTTGAACCATGGAGAGCATCCTGACCGACTGCATCTCAGTATGGTGCGGCAGCTGCACAGCCTCCAAGCTGAAGGCGCTGCAACGGGTGGTGAAAACCACCCAGTACATCACTGGTGCCCAGCTAACTGCCATCAAGGGCCTCCAGTGCAAGCGGTATCTAAGAAGGGTGTGCAGCATCAGCAGTGACAGCTCCCACCCCAACCATGGACTGTTTGGTTCAGGAGAGATATGCAGCAAAACCTCCTCTGATACCCCTCGTTTCACTGCAGCGTCACTCCACAAGCTGATGGATGAAACCTTGACTCTCATTGGTCCACTGCAGTTCCAAGGTGGAGATGTCCAGCCATGGTGCTGACTGCTTATTTTGCTCATGATATGTCTGGTACTATATAGAAAACTCCATTTTAGCAAAGTTTAAAAGCAGATTTTATTGGAGGGGTCTTTAAAAATGTGGGGTTTCCTTTTTTTTTTTTTTTTTTTTTTTTTTGCCGAGTGCTCATCAGTGGCTTTGTTTATACATCAGTAGTATGAATGTTTAGCTGGTGTTGTTTCTACCACATGACAATGTATGTTTATCTTGTAATAACTGCTGTCTGCATGTTTGTCTGTAACAACTGAATTTCCTGGTGTGAGATCAACTCAGTCTGACCTCACCTTTGTAAGAATATGATCTCTGGGGCAGTCAAATATTTGGATTGCATTTATTCTAACAGATAAAATTCAAAACCTACAGTATTAACAATTGATGTTACTTGATCTGATGTGGGTGAATCCACCCAGCATCAGTGACGGTCTTCATCCTGCCACTGTACCATATGAAACCCAGAAGACTCGTCTACTCCACCTCACCTTCCTCACACCTATACCTCCACTGTACATACTGTACATGTAACATACAAACGACTTGCTCCTTTTTGAGTGACTTCAGATTTTATTTGCTTTATTTTATTTTATCATTGTTTTTATCCATTTTTCCACTGATTTGATTTGTTTTATCATCAATTATCTAGACCTCTCACCCTGTATTTTTTATTGTATTATTTTTCTCATTTTGGGTGAGAGGTCATCATCCAGATTCACATACACACATACACACCTACACACGTATGTCTTTGGATTGTGGGGCTAAACCCACACAGACATGGGGAGTACAGACTCCACACAGAAAGGCCCGTCTCCTGTGAGGCGACAGTCCTTTCTTAGGATTTAAAGTGGAGTTGAAAATTGTCTTGTTCATAGCTTGTCCTGGTTAGAAAGGCAGAGGTGCTGCTTGTTCAAAGTTGCAGTAGGGCTCCAGGAGGTGGTAGGTACAGTCCGACAGGAAGTTGAAAATGGTTGGCGTGGTAGACAAAAGTATTCCAGCACTGGCGATGCTAACATATGCAGCAACTTTCAGACCTTTGGCAAAGCGACGGCACCAACTTCTGGACTGAACCTGCGTAGCTGGAGTCTCAAGCTGCTGAGATTCTGCAGCAGTCGTCTCCAGAATGCTCTCCTGGGGCAAGTCTGGCTGTTCCTTGTTTTCAGGGGAAATCATACTCTCCTCTTTGAAATTTGTGATGGCAGGTAATATCTCTTCTTGCTTTATCCATAGCGGGCGTTCAAGATCACAGATTGATTGTCTTAAGTCAGTTGTTTCGGTGAGAAGCTTTTCTATCATTCGCTGCTTAGAAGCAATTTCACAGTTTTGCTTTGTTAGCAAGTCCTCTTTCTCACAGATTAGTTTCTTAGCCTGGTAGTCAAGATCTTCCATAGCTGCCCGGAGGTTTTTGTTCTCATTGCTCTCTTTCTCTATGAGAGGCCCAAGTTCAGCCAACTCATTGGCCATCCTCTGATTCTGCCTCCTCAGCAAGTCTTTGTTTTTCTGAAGGTCGCACAATTCCTCCTTCAACTTTTCAATCAGGTTGTCCCTCCTCAGAGATTCAACCTCTTCCTGTAGATCATCAACATCTCCTAATAGATGTTCATTCAGTGCATGTTTTGTGTCTATTTCAGATTTAAGCTTGGCCACTTCAACACCATGGGCCTGCTGAGTATCCTCAAGTTGATACTCAAGCTCACACATGGTTGTCCTCAGCTCTTCAATCTCTTTTTCTTTTTTCTTACACCTTGATAGAAGTGCCTCTATGTCAGCAGTGAGATTCTTGTTTTTCTTTTTCAGAATCTTCTCGTTGTCCAGGAGACTGTCCAACATTGCCCCCAGCTGTTCGATGTCCATATGCTTTTTCCCTTTGAGAGATCTGCGCTGGACCAATGAAACAGCGATATTTTCCTCAGGCCTGATATCATTTAACTGCTCTTCAGCTGGATTCTCCAGTCGTACCTCATCTCTATGATGGGCCACCTGAGCAGTCAGGCTCTGTATATTTTCAATCATTATTTTCTCATTTTCCCACTGATCATGAAGTTCTGCACGCAGACGTTCATTCTCTGCCTGACTTTTGTCTATTTCAGATTCAAGCAAGGTCATCTTGGCACTCATGTTCTGAGTCTGCTTGCTCAGATCCTCTCCTACTACCACCAGGTGTCCAATCTCTCTCCACGTTTCCTTGTTCTGCTGCTCAAGTGCAGCTATCGTCTGTAACAGCTCGTCTTTATCCCTGTGGTCTTGCTCAGCTACCTCTACGAGATGTTCAAGGTCATGCACTGTGGCCTTCAGCTGTTCAATCTCTTTGTTTTGTTTCTGTGTCAGAGGCTCAAGGTTATGCAACTCCTCAGCCAAGCACTTATTTTCATTGTTCAGGAATTCTTTGCCTTCCTGAAGTCCATGCATGTCTTCCATCAGACTTCCAATTTCTTCTTGTTTTTCCTTTGTCAGAGATTCAAGATGGGCCACCTGAGCAGTCAGGCTCTGTATTTTTTCAATCATTATTTTCTCATTTTCACACTGATCATGAAGTTCTGCACACAGACGTTCATTCTCTGCCAGACTTTTGTCTATTTCAGATTCAAGCAAGGCCATCTTGGCACTCATGTTCTGAGTCTGCTTGCTCAGATCCTCTCCTGTTGCCAAAAGGTGTCCAATCTCTGTCCTCGTTGTCTCGTTCTGCTGCTCAAGTGCAGCTACCATCTGTAACAGCTCGTCTTTATCCCTGTGGTCTTGCTGAGCTACCTCTACGAGATGTTCAAGGTCATGCACTGTGGCCTTCAGCTGTTCAATCTCTTTGTTTTGTTTCTGTGTCAGAGGCTCAAGGTTATGCAACTCCTCAGCCAAGCACTTATTTTCATTGTTCAGGAATTCTTTGCCTTCCTGAAGTCCATGCATGTCTTCCATCAGACTTCCAATTTCTTCTTGTTTTTCCTTTGTCAGAGATTCAAGATGGGCCACCTGAGCAGTCAGGCTCTGTATTTTTTCAATCATTATTTTCTCATTGTCACACTGATCATGAAGTTCTGCACACAAACGTTCATTCTCTGCCTGACTTTTGTCTATTTCAGATTCAAGTAAGGCCATCTTGGCACTCATGTTCTGAGTCTGCTTGCTCAGATCCTCTCCTGTTGCCAAAAGGTGTCCAATCTCTGTCCTTGTTGTCTCGTTCTGCTGCTCAAGTGCAGCTACCATCTGTAACAGCTCGTCTTTATCCCTGTGGTCTTGCTGAGCTACCTCTACACGATGTTCAAGGTCATGCACTGTGGCCTTCAGTTGTTCAATCTCTTTGTTTTGTTTCTGTGTCAGAGGCTCAAGATTATGCAACTCCTCAGCCAAGCACTTATTTTCATTGTTCAGGAATTCTTTGCCTTCCTGAAGTCCATGCACGTCTTCCATCAGACTTCCAATTTCTTCTTGTTTTTCCTTTGTCAGAGATTCAAGATGGGCCACCTGAGCTGTCAGGCTCTGTGTTTTTTCAATCATTATTTTCCCATTTTCACACTGATCATGAAGTTCTGCACGCAGAAGTTCATTCTCTGCCTGACTTTTGTCTATTTCAGATTCAAGCAAGGCCATCTTGGCACTCATCTCCTGAGTCAGCTTGCTCAGATCCTCTCCTACTACCACCAGGTGTCCAATCTCTCTCCACGTTTGCTTGTTATGCTGCTCAAGTGCAGCTATCGTCTGTAACAGCTCGTCTTTATCCCTGTGGTCTTGCTCAGCTACCTCTACGAGATGTTCAAGGTCATGCACTGTGGCCTTCAGCTGTTCAATCTCTTGGTTTTGTTTCTGTGTCAGAGGCTCAAGGTAACGCAACTCCTCAGCCAAGCAGTTATTTTCATTGTTAAGGAATTCTTTGTCTTCCTGAAGTTCACACACGTCTTCCATCAGACTTCCAATCTCTTCTTGTTTGTCCATTGTCAAAGATTCAAGATGGGCCACCTGAGCAGTCAGGCTCTGTATTTTTTCAATCAGTATTTTCTCATTTTCACACCGATCATGAAGTTCTGCACGCAGACGTTCATTCTCTACCTGACTTTTGTCAATTTCAGATTCCGGCATGCTTGCTCAGATCCTCTCCTGCTGCCAAAAGGTTCTAATAAAATTCTAATAAAAACAAATTAACTAAGAAAAGCAAGTTAGTGACTCTATGTCAACGCTCACAAACTCTGTAGAATAAATGCTGTTTCCTGGAAATGAATCCACCTGAAATAATTTCTCTTTTATAAACTGCTTCAAAGCCACACTTGACATCATTCTGTCTTTGAAGTACCTTCAAAGGCAGGATGACGTACCTCTTCAAAGGCACTTCATTCAGTGGCTCGTCACTCAGTGGTGACGTCATTAGAATGCGCCGTAGAGTAACATTCTAACTACAAAATTCGGGGGAAAAAAACGAAAAAATCATAAATGCTTAACACATGTAGTTTTAGAACACTCACCCCTCTTTTCTGTTTGTTTGTTTGTTTGTTTGTTTGTTGAACATGTTCGGAACGATGTTTCCCGTTAGTCGTCAGAATCAGCATCCATCTCTCTCTGTGGCTGCTGCTCCAGCTCGGCTGACCAGATGTCCCGCTTTGTGCGGGACAGTCACGCATTGCCAACACTTTCCACACGTCCCGCAAATTGTGACGTTGTCCCGCATTGTTACTGACAGTCAGACTCAAGTTTTGAAATGCGTGTTTTACCACTTGGTATTTATCAAATGGCTTTGAAGTGACGGCTGTCATCAGGGGGCGGGCGGGCTGTTTGTTCATGTCAATCAAACTGGGACGCGGACGCAGGTCTAGGGCGCGCCCGCCAACGAGAAACAAAGCAAATCAGGTGAGAACGGCATCTGCGCGCAGCACGAGACATGGAGGAAAGGGAGGAAAGCCCGAGCCGTACGGCCAAGCAAGCGAAATGAAAAACTAGCCGTCCCGGGGTGAAACCAGAGCCAGGCCAGTCTGGTCAAGTTCTCTGTGAAGTTTGCTTGAGTCATTTTTCCGTTTCACGCGGAGGTGAATCCGACGTGAAACGACACAGACAACGCGAGACTCAGTGCGAGGCCTTGTTACAAGCTGCACGCTCCAGCAAAAAGTATGACGCCAAGAGCAACGTCAGAGGTGAGAGAAACATGGTGACAGACACAGATGAGAGCGTGTGAGCGCTGAGCCAGTGTGCTGCTGCATCTGAAGACAGCTCTGTTGTGTTTCAGCTCAGGTGTTTTCTGCCTGCAGGTGATACTGTGATGGAGAAAACTTTACAACATTCAGCCACGTGCTCTCCGTGGTGCGGGAAGAGCATGGATTGTGTTACTATGATGGACAAAAGTGAAAAATAAATAATTTAATATAAGTTTTTGTTTCCTCCTGACCAGTTTTGATTTGTATTTCTGGTTTTCTTTATTATTTTATGCAGTGCCTAATTTTATACCCAGCGGTGTCTGTAGTTGGCATTGTCCAGTAAATGCAGGTCGTTTTCAAATGCATTTCTTCTGTGTTCATCCATGTGATTCTGAGCTGAATGAGTTTAGTTTTGTTCAGATTATCAGCCTGTGCAGCTGAATCCACAGCATGTTATACTTGAATATGTGGTTCAGTATATTGTTTTACTCGAACAAACACTTTAATGTGGTGTTTGGAGTCGTGCTGGGTTGTGTTGTTGCTCTCTGCTGTTGGAGAAAATACCCTTTGAAGGCACATTAAAGTAACATAATTGAAAGAACAACTGTAGCCTTGACTGTCTATTCTGTTTAATTGTACACAGCAAGGTGTGTTAACGTGAGAGGCGCTGTGAAAGAGCATGAAAGCTCCACGCTTACTATGTTTTCTTACATGAGAGAACTTGGGAAAGTTGCATTTAAATGAGATATATTTGTTAAGTTTTTATTTGCAGTTTGTATGCAAACATGAAAAATACACCTCATTTCAAAATATCGAGTTAAGACAACGTACGGTTTTTAATATAAACAGAAAGTAAAAACCTTGGCAGCAAAACCTTTACTGTGAAATGACAGGAAAAAGCAAATAAAAATACAAATATTTACTGCAGACATCCTGTGCGTTTTATAGTCCAGCTGTTGTAGAACAAAGAGAAAGTGTCATCAAACAAAAACATTACATTTTGTAAATCTGCACAAAAAGCAAAAATCATTTCAGAAATACCTTAAAATGTCCTAATTGAAATAAAGACTTGTTTTTATAGTCTTTCTGTATATTCATATGATTCGCCAGTGCATCCATCATCAGCGACGGCGGCGTGCTGGCCAGCAGCTCTGTGGAGGAGCTTGATGAGATCCGGGAGGCGTTTGAGGTGTTGGATCGGAAACGGGAACTGTGGACATAAACTTCTGTGACACAACAGATGCATTTTCTCATGAAGTAAAAGCAACATGTTCATGTGTTCAGAGTGAAGAAATATCTGTTTGTCTTCATGAAGATGAGCAGAGTAAGTGCTGTAGAGGAGGAAGATGCAGTTACAGGATGCTGAAGGGGCATCTTATTGAGCCACTAACAAACCAAAAGCAGCATGATGAAGATGAAATCTAGACACAGAAGAGGAGAGATAAACCATCAGGGCGTACAGATCTCTCATGTCAGGTCTAAACTTTCAGGCAGTCGGTGGCGAACGCAGGGTCGTTGACCCGCCTCTTTACGCTGAAGTGACAGGTGCCTCGTTAGGCCTTAATTAAGCCTCATTCCCTCTGTTTCAAGCTGTCAGCGTCAGCACAGAGACCTGCAATTACCGACTCGGACCCAGAGAGCTCGAGGTTTACATCAGCAGACTCTCCAGCTTCATACTGTGGAGAGAACAGGAATCGTTAATTAGGCCAAATCTGCTCCTTCATGAGTGCTTCCAGTCAGAGACACTGCTTCACCTCCCCAGGTGCTGCTTTAACTTTAAACTGCCTTCATCAGTGTTTTCCATTGGGGGCAGAAGGAGTCCGCCGCAGGCCGACTGACACGTGCTTTGTACAAATTTATGATAGCAGAAAGTAACTAAATACATTCAAGTACAAGTTTGATGTATTTGTACTTTGCTTGAGTATTTCCATATTAATCTACTTTAAACTTCTGCTCCACTGCTTTTATCTGACAGCTTGAGATAAAAAGTTTACCCACAAATCCTCTAATGACTTTCCAGAGTGATGTGTAGGTTAATATAGCGCTGATCAGATACGACAGCATGACAATGACGGGGGGGGGGGGGGGGGGGCTATCTCGGCTGTCAACGGGCAGGAGGCGGGGTACACCCTGGACCGGTCGCCAGTCGATCACAGGGCACATACACACAACCATTCACACTCACACCTAGGGGCAATTTAGAGTCACCAATCAACCTAATGAGCATGTTTTTGGTCTGTGGGAGGAAGCCGGAGAGAAGCCACGCATGCACGGGAAGAACATGCAACTTCACACAGAAAGGCCCGACCCGGGAATCAAACCTGCGACCTTCTTGCTGTGAGGCACTTACACTACCTGCTGCCCCACCGTGCAGCCTATAGCACTTTTCATACATATTACCCACTCTCAACTACACACACACACACACACACACACACACACACACACACACACACACACACACACACACACACATTCTCACCACAGACAAGAGCATGGGTAACGAGACATGGCAGGGCACTAATGATTGAGGAGAATGCCACCTTTGGGGTCATCCACACCGAGAGACATCAGGGACTGTGAGCACAGGGGGCACCCGCACCCGGGCCCACCTGACCCCGACAGACCGGCGCTGAAACCATCACAATTACATTCCAAATAGTTGATTAACATCTCCAAAAAAGTAGTTGTACTCTGACTATGAATCAGTTGAAATTGTAAGTGAAATTGTGTAAATGTAACTCCATCAGACTGTATAACTCCTTGTTATACCATGGTCTGGGTGAATACTCGATTCTGATTGGCTGCAGGGTGTCCATTAAAAAGTGTTGTAGGACACCTTTAAAAAGTTCCGCTCAAATGGCCTGATTGTTCTAAATTAATGCGCTGGCTTAAACGCTAGTTGGTAACAAACTGTCTTGCTTACCTTACTTACTTACTCGCTTCATACAGAGTGAATGGTAAAAAATATTTATAAAAACGATTTAGGAGAGAGTTACTTGCTTGATAACGATCAGCAATCATCTCACTTCCCTCCACTGATTAGGTCTAATATAACTGCTGCGGCCGACCGAGCTGCAGGCTCTGTGGCCAGAGCCGGTTACCTTGGCAACGCGTCACAACGAGAGATATTAAATAGTCCACTCAGCCGCTTCTTGTGAAAAACGTACGATTTTAACAGTAAAAAACAACATTAATGTATTAATAATTGATATAGTATTTATTTCTTTCGTAAGTGACCGTGGTATAAGCGGAGCTTCGCGTTGGACGGTTCACGCCTCCGCATCGTCCATTCATTTCTGATAATGGACACCTCGTCAGGCATTATCTCTTACATAATGTCTCTTTGGGATAAATAAAGTTGATCTTATCAAGTTAGACTGATTTGGCCTCTCATATTTGTGCTGTACACAAGCTTGCAGGCTCCTGCATCCATTCATCTGTCTGTTCATTTGTTTGTACGGATTTGTCCTGCATTTATTTCAGTGTGCAGACATGTGGGGTGTGTTATATACAGACCTTTGAATGTGTATTTTGATTCTTTGATTGTGTGCTTTCTGTCTTGTAGAGTCACTGTGTGACTTCAGTTTGGAAAGAACTGATGCTTTGATTTATCGTCATTCAATAAAGGAACATCATTACTCTTTGATGTGTATTTATATTTATATTGGACGTGTATTTTATATATAGTCTATGGGAAACTCTCTCTCTGATGATTACAAAATCATCTAAAATCATCATTTATCTACAATGATTGAAATTCATGAAATTCATTCAAATTGAAATGAATGCTGCTCATGTTTTGTGTTAATGTTTAAATAATGACGTGGATCAGGTTGGATGTGATAACAGTGTGTAGTGGTCAGTGGAATAACTGTTGGTTTCCATTTGTGATGACTGCTGACTGAGATAAGGGATGAGATTCAATAGATCCTGGAGCTTCGCCTGGTCTGGAGCAGGCCAGCTCCACAGAATAAATCTCCATGGTAACTCATCCCATAACAGATCCCACTTTCCACTATCCTGCTTTTGTGCAACCGGATCACAGATAAGTTGAGGCAGGATAACCATCATATCCCGGCTTAATCCCTTATCCTAGTTTAGTGCAACGGGCCCCAGCTAGCAATGTAGACAACTCATGACAATAAACATGACTCAGCGAACAACTCTTGTATGCTGAAGGTGTAGTAAAGATCAAAATTATTTTCACAGAGAAGAAGAAGAATAAAGCCTGTAGGTGATGCAAAGACAAATATTCTGTCTTGCACTCACAAGTCCGGATTTATGGCAAGACCTATCGACAGTTACAAAGGTCAGTGGCAGAAGGTTCCCTGACAAAACTTCTGCATTGCAAAAGCAAAACAGTGAAGTGGATATAACGACAGGGCAGAGTTTATTTGTGTTTCAGGTTATATGTGGCTTTTTTGCTTTTGTCAGAACATTTCAATCACAGTGATATAAATAATATATTATTATTATTATATGCAGGGGCGGACTAGGACAAGAAATCGGCCCTGGCATTTTGGACCAGACTGGCCCACCGCATTTGATAACGCGCACTTTGTCAGTCTTTTCAGTCTCTTGAATGTGTATACCAACTGTGCAACTCTTTAAAGCCACGTACCTTAAGCCATACAATGAGTTAACGGAAATCAGTGAGAGTGGACACATTAAATATTTCCAAAAAGTCTAATTTATTAACAGTAGAAAAAAGTACACTCCACCACTCCATCACAGTAATGGATCTTTAAGCAGAATTCATAATATTGGGTGTACTCATGTGTTTCAGGGAGGAAGAAAAAAGATAGAATAAAGATGAGAAATGATGGATCACATGCTAACGAGAGTAGTACTCAATAAACTGTGAAGTGACCCAAAAGGATGAATGTAGCTGAACTCCTGAATGAACCTTGAGCTCTGTGTATGTATGAGGGAGAAAGAGCGAGATTTAATTATTGGTCAATCTTCAAGATAAAAATAGCAGCTTAGAAACTGAAAACTTAAGAGGGATGATGACACGTGAATGAGGGAGAGGGCTGCATACACAATGTCTTAAAAAATACCTGCGTATACAGGTATCACAAACTAACTGGAATACAAACTAACCTGGCCATAGAACATTAGCCAAAAATATGTTACTGACGTTTTATCATTGTCAGATTACCAAGGGCTTGGGTTGCTTTCCTCATTACAAGTGTTCTGAAATTCAATTCAATTCAATTCAATTTTATTTGTATAGCGCCAAATCACAACAGAAGTTGTCTCAGGACACTTTCCATATAGAGCTGGTACAGACCAAGCTCTTTTATCTACAAAGAAACCAACAATTCCCCCATGAGCAAGCACTTGGCGACAGTGGCGAGGAAAAACTTCCTTTTAACAGACAGAAACCTCGAGCAGAACCAGACTCTGGGTGGGCGGCCATCTGCCTCGACCGGTTGGGTGAGAGAGGAGGAGCAAGAGAGAGAGAGTGAGACAGACAGACAGACAGACAGACAGACAGACAGACAGACAGACAGACAAGCAGTCAGAGAGAGAGAGAGAGAGAGAGAGAGAGAGAGAGAGAGAGAGAGAGAGAGAGAGAGAGAGAGAGAGACATGCAGTCACAGTAACAGTGACAGTGGATGTAATAACAAAATGAACAGAATGAAAGCAGGTTTTACTGCATGTCCCTGTTCAATGTCGCCACCAGCACCAGTCATCGGCCACGGAGCTGAGGAAGGCCCTGCTGTGGCAAACATAGCAGAATTTTTTGCACATTTGCAGCGTTGGCTTGAAGAGCCAGCTTCTTTTTCTCTTGCAGTTTCTCTGCACCTCCTTTTCGTTTTCTCTCCATTCTCGCAGATCCTAACACATTACGTTACTGACGTAAAAGAGGGGAAGTGTTTCATGATATGATTGGGCGAGATGAGTGTCACGTCACGTGTCAGTGAAGAAAATAACCTATCGGCCGCAGAACTGCGTGTGTCGAGGGCCGGTCGGTGTTTACGAACAAACTCTTGCGCTGAATTTTTTATTTTTTTGCCGAATGCATTGCGCCGCAGCGCCAAAGCGAAAGGGTGTTTAACGATGTGATTGGGCCAGCCGAGTGTCAATCGGGCCGCTGATCAACTGTTTGTATGGGCCGGTCAGACCAATATTTAAAAAAAAAAAAAAAAGTGTCCGACTGTCGCCCCACCGGGCAAATGCCCGGTATGCCAGATGGTCAGTCCGTCCCTGATTATATGACATTTTACAGTCCGGGCAAGACAGTTGCCTAGCTGCAGTTTAGGCCTCTGCTTGAAAATTGCATATCCATAATGAAACAAATATAGCTCTGCAACCACAAGGTATATTGAAATACTTGTGGCGTCATAGTAAAGGGAACACTTTGAGAATTTGTTGAGATGTGTACATATATGTGTTACTGGTGAAGAGTAAATGAAGATAGGACACACAGCACAAACAAAATTAATTTCAGGCTCACCTAAAAAAACCCCATTTAGGATGAGTATCCCTTAGAACGATGCAGCCCTAGCACTAAACCTCTATCGAGTCATAGTACAATGAACATTATCTTTGCAAAGGTTGATTCTGATAAAGTGAAGCAGAGCTAAATTAGAGACATTTTACTACCAAAAGTTCAGACGAAGTTTCCAAAATGCCCATTTTTGGCACAGCTTGGAACCATCTGCCACTATGAGCCACTGTTCAAACATTAGTCACACAATTTACAAAAAGTTACTGAAAATGAATCAAATCAGAGTCTGCTGTTGAATCTGATGTGCAACATGGCTATATTCTGTCATGATTAGTGCAATGGTGGCACTTTGTTTGCTCCCCCCATTGGGGGACCTTTGTTTCCATAGGGTAAAGGTGAATTTTCATCTGTATTGATCGAAATCAAGTCACATAAAAAGAATAGGGAAGAGGGATTAAATGTCTGCATTACAAAATATTAAAAGTAGATGTCATTATTCACATGTATAGAAGTTAGTTCTTTTCTTGTTGTTCCCATAGCCTGTTGGGTCTTAATTTTAATTTACTGAGTTTTTAAGAAGGTTTCAAAAAGCCGTAGCTGTTTTGACTTTTATTATGATGCAGCAACCCTTAAGTATGTTCTCTATTTCTATTTATTTTAGAATCTGGATTGGTTTATGGATCAGTGACATCAGTCAGATATACATTAATTATGTCAATACAAACACCTGATACTGATTATGGATCACATCTGTCCCATTTCTACTTTGAACATAGGTTAAATGAACTAAAGTATTCCACATTTCTGTGTTGCATCCTGTCTATATGAACGAATGAAAAAAGGCTTCATTGGCATTTCCAAAAGGGCTACAGAAGCAGCAGTGTTGTGCGACTGTACTGAATCTCTTGTTTTAGTACATGCAGAATTTAAAGGCAGTGGACTAGAACATCTTTTTACCATATTTAATCTCCAAATTGTGGGCTGTATTAACAGGCACGCGAGTAGAACAAAAAGCTGGTGAATCTACATGACTTGCACCTCGGACAGGAGTATAAGGTAAGTCCCTGATAAATCTCCCCCTTCCAATGCAAAACCAAAATTCTTAGCTGAAACTTTGTCCTCATCCATTTTTTCCAGTACATAGGTAATTTTTCAACCTCACGTATTTTAGCTGAACACAGGAAAAAAAATCCGAAATAACAAATTTACCCTCAAGCCAAGAAATACAAAACAACTCAAAATTACCAGGTATCAAAATGCCAGTTTTTGAATGTTTAGTCAAGGCTTAAAATTTGACAACCTTCCTTGTATGACTCTGATTTGTTATCAAAAAGTTCATTAATGCAACCGTGTGTCATGTAGCAACCTCCGGTGACCAAGCTGGCGTTGATCCACAGCTCCAGGAATGATGACGAACCAAACTGCCGCAGCGTGCATCCGGGGCACGGCACCACTGCAACCGGTCTGGTCCAACATCCAAGTTTCTAGCTCCGCGTTGTGTTGTGGGTGGAAGGAAGGAGACGAGGACGACTATTGCCTTGCTGAATGGGGAGAATTTATTCTCTGTGCAAAACAAATGCAAAATATCAGCACAGCAGCTTCTGGTAACTGGTCTTTCACAGCCACACCTCTCCTCACAGCGTCCGAAAACGACTGAGGGTTACTACTCCATACACTGCTACTTTATCGAATTAATAAAACACCAAAGTCATTCAAACTGCTCAATAAAATAAATTTCTTTCAAACTGTACAATTACAATGACAATATTCAATTTAGGAGACATTTTCCGCTCCATCAGCGGCAATTTTCACATTTCACAAAAACAACTATGTACAAAAACAACATGAGGGGAGCTCACATACCTGTGCAAAACAAATGCAAAATATCAGCACAGCAGCTTCTGATAACTAGTCTTTCACAGCCACACCTTTAAAACACAAGGGAACAATACACCATCCTGCGTGAAAAACCGCCGCAGTGCTCCATTAGCTTAACTTGAGCTCGCTAACTTAGCATGCCATGGAAAAGTGCTGCACTGATAAAATGAATAAATAAATACGAACTTCAAAATAAATGTACAAGCAGCCAGTAACGTGTGTGACCTGTAACAAGTAAAATCTGTGACCCTCTTTAGCATTTTCGCTGTCTTTTGACATTTCATAGACACAAACACCATGATACCTACATCTCCTCACAATGTCCGAAAACGACTGAGAAGGATAGCGCGAATTTGCAGGACGTGATGTCGAAAGGTTGAAGGTCACACAATAAAATACACCATGTCAAAATAAAAGCTCCTCACAAAGTATGAACAAAACGTAATTTGGTGAAATATATCATATTGCAATTATACATTCACGACACAAACTTCACAGAGAACTTGACCAGACTGGCCTGGCTCTGGTTTCACCCCGGGACAGCTAGTTTTTCATTTCGCTTTCTTGGCCGTACGGCTCGGGCTTTCCTCCCTTTCCTCCATGTCTCGTGCTGCGCGCAGATGCCGTTCTCACCTGATTTGCTTTCTTGTTGGCGGGCGCGCCCTTGACCTGCGTCCGTCCCAGTTTGATTGACATGAACAAACAAAAGTGGTAAAACACGCATTTCAAAAGTTGAGTCTGACTGTCAATAACAATGCGGGACAACGTCACAATTTCGTTTTTTTTCCCCTGAATTTTGTAGTTAGAATGTTACGGCGCATTCTAATGACGTCACCACTGAGTGACGAGCCACTGAATGAAGTGCCTTTGAAGAGGTACGTCATCCTGCCTTTGAAGGTACTTCAAAGACAGAATGATGTCAAGTGTGGCTTTGAAGCAGTTTATAAAAGAGAAATTATTTCAGGTGGAATCATTTTAGCAGGAAACAGCAGTTATTCTACAGAGTTTGTGAGCGTTGACATAGAGTCACTAACTTGCTTTTCTTCGTTAATTTGTTTTTATTAGAATTTTATTAGAACCTTTTGGCAGCAGGGGAGGATCTGAGCAAGCATGCCTGAATCTGAAATAGACAAAAGTCAGGCAGAGAATGAACGTCTGCGTGCAGAACTTCATGATCGGTGTGAAAATGAGAAAATACTGATTGAAAAAATACAGAGCCTGACTGCTCAGGTGGCCCATCTTGAATCTTTGACAATGGACAAACAAGAAGAGATTGGAAGTCTGATGGAAGACGTGCATGGACTTCAGGAAGACAAAGAATTCCTGAACAATGAAAATAAGTGCTTGGCTGAGGAGTTGCGTTACCTTGAGCCTCTGACACAGAAACAAAACCAAGGGATTGAACAGCTGAAGGCCACAGTGCATGACCTTGAACATCTCGTAGAGGTAGCTGAGCAAGACCACAGGGATAAAGACGAGCTGTTACAGACGATAGCTGCACTTGAGCAGCAGAACAAGGCAACGTGGAGAGAGATTGGACACCTGGTGGTAGCAGGAGAGGATCTGAGCAAGCAGACTCAGGAGATGAGTGCCAAGATGGCCTTGCTTGAATCTGAAATAGACAAAAGTCAGGCAGAGAATGAACGTCTGCGTGCAGAACTTCATGATCAGTGTGACAATGAGAAAATAATGATTGAAAAAACACAGAGCCTGACTGCTCAGGTTGAATCTCTGACAAAGGAAAAACAAGAAGAAATTGGAAGTCTGATGGAAGACGTGCATGGACTTCAAGAAGACAAAGAATTCCTGAACAAAGAAAATAAGTGCTTGGCTGAGGAGTTGCATTACCTTGAGCCTCTGACACAGAAACAAAACAAAGAGATTGAACAGCTGAAGGCCACAGTGCATGACCTTGAACATCTCGTAGAGGTAGCTGAGCAAGACCACAGGGATAAAGACGAGCTGTTACAGACGATAGCTGCACTTGAGCAGCAGAACGAGACAACGAGGACAGAGATTGGACACCTTTTGGCAACAGGAGAGGATCTGAACAAGCAGACTCAGAACATGAGTGCCAAGATGGCCTTGCTTAAATCTGAAATAGACAAAAGTCAGGCAGAGAATGAATGTCTGCGTGCAGAACTTCATGATCAGTGTGACAATGAGAAAATAATGATTGAAAAAACACAGAGCCTGACAGCTCAGGTGGCCCATCTTGAATCTCTGACAAAGGAAAAACAAGAAGAGATTGGAAGTCTGATGGAAGACGTGCAAGAACTTCAGGAAGACAAAGAATTCCTGAACAATGAAAATAAGTGCTTGGCTGAGGAGTTGCGTTACCTTGAGCCTCTGACACAGAAACAAAACCAAGGGATTGAACAGCTGAAGGCCACAGTGCATGACCTTGAACATCTCGTAGAGGTAGCTGAGCAAGACCACAGGGATAAAGACGAGCTGTTACAGACGGTAGCTGCACTTGAGCAGCAGAACAAGGCAACGTGGAGAGAGATTGGACACCTGGTGGTAGCAGGAGAGGATCTGAGCAAGCAGACTCAGAACATGAGTGCCAAGATGACCTTGCTTGAATCTGAAATAGACAAAAGTCAGGCAGAGAATGAACGTCTGCGTGCAGAACTTCATGATCAGTGGGAAAATGAGAAAATAATTGAAAAAATACAGAGCCTGACTGCTCAGGTGGCCCATCATAGAGATGAGGTACGACTGGAGAATCCAGCTGAAGAGCAGTTAAATGATATCAGGCCTGAGGAAAATATCACTGTTTCATTGGTCCAGCGCAGATCTCTCAAAGGGAAAAAGCATATGGACATCGAACAGCTGGGGGCAACGTTGGACAGTCTCCTGGACAATGAGAAGATTCTGAAAAAGAAAAATGAGAATCTCACTGCTGACATAGAGGCACTTCTATCAAGGTGTAAGAAAAAAGAAGAAGAGATTGAAGAGCTGAGGACAACCATGTGTGAGCTTGAGTATCAACTTGAGGATACTCAGCAAGCCCATGGTGTTGAAGTGGCCCAGCTTAAATCTGAAATAGACACAAAACATGCACTGAATGAACATCTATTAGGAGATGTTGATGATCTACAGGAAGAGGTTGAGCTTCTCACCGAAACAACTGACTCAAGACCATCAATCTGTGATCTTGAACGCCCGCTATGGATAAAGCAAGAAGAGATATTACCTGCCATCACAAATTTCAAAGAGGAGAGTATGATTTCCCCTGAAAACAAGGAACAGCCAGACTTACCCCAGGAGAGCATTCTGGAGACGACTGCTGCAGAATCTCAGCAGCTTGAGACTCCAGCTACGCAGGTTCAGTCCAGAAGTTGGTGCCGTCGCTTTTCCAAAGGTCTTAAAAGTTGCTGCATATGTTAGCATCGCCAGTGCTGGAATACTTTTGTCTACCACGCCAACCATTTTCAACTTCCTGTCGGACTGTACCTACCACCTGCTGGAGCCCTACGGCAACAAGCAGCACCTCTGCCTCTCTAACCAGGACAAGCTATGAACAAGACAATTTTCAACTCCACTTTAAATCCTAAGAAAGGACTGTCGCCTCACAGGAGACGGGCCTTTCTGTGTGGAGTCTGTACTCCCCATGTCTGCATGGGTTTACCCCCACAATCCAAAGACATAGGTGTGTAGGTGTGTATGTGTGAATGTGAATCTGGATGATGACCTCTCACCCAAAATGAGAAAAATAATACAATAAAAAATACAGGGTGAGAGGTCTAGATAATTGATGATAAAACAAATCAAATCAGTGGAAAAATGCATAAAAACAATGATAAAATAAAATAAAGCAAATAAAATCTGAAGTCACTCAAAAAGGAGCAAGTCGTTTGTATGTTACATGTACAGTATGTACAGTGGAGGTATAGGTGTGAGGAAGGTGAGGTGGAGTAGACGAGTCTTCTGGGTTTCATGTGGTACAGTGGCAGGATGAAGACCGTCACTGATGCTGGGTGAATTCACCCACATCAGATCAAATAACATCAATCGTTAATACTGTAGGTTTTGAATTTTATCTGTTAGAATAAATGCAATCCAAATATTTGACTGCCCCAGAGATCATATTCTTACAAAGGTGAGGTCAGACTGAGTTGATCTCACACCAGGAAATTCAGTTGTTACAGACAAACATGCAGACAGCAGTTATTACAAGATAAACATACATTGTCATGTGGTAGAAACAATACCAGCTAAACATTCATACTACTGATGTATAAACAAAGCCACTGATGAGCACTTGGCAACAAAAACAAAAAACAAAACAAAAAAAAAAGACTTTTGAGACACTTGGTGAGTATTTTGTTCACAAAATACACTTATACAGTTTTTAGCGACTCAAAATGTAAACTTTTTGGGAAAAACTTGCGAAAACTAATGACATCAGCCTCGTGCTCTGCGTAGTTCTGCATTTTGGGCATTTTAAACTCAATATTATTTGCATAATGTTGTTAAATTTTGATTTGGCCTGTTGTGGACACTGAATGGGGGCTGAAGGCAGGAAACCCCACACTTTTAAAGACCCCTCCAATAAAAATCTGCTTTTAAACTTTGCTAAAATGGAGTTTTCTATATAGTACCAGACATATCATGAGCAAAATAAGCAGTCAGCACCATGGCAGGACATCTCCACCTTGGAACTGCAGTGGACCACTGAGAGTCAAGGTTTCATCCATCAGCTTGTGGAGTGACGCTGCAGTGAAACGAGGGGTATCAGAGGAGGTTTTGCTGCATATCCCTCCTGAACCAAACAGTCCATGGTTGGGGTGGGAGCTGTCACTGCTGATGCTGCACACCCTTCTTAGATACCGCTTGCACTGGAGGCCCTTGATGGCAGTTAGCTGGGCACCAGTGATGTACTGGGTGGTTTTCACCACCCGTTGCAGCGCCTTCAGCTTGGAGGCTGTGCAGCTGCCGCACCATACTGAGATGCAGTCGGTCAGGATGCTCTCCATGGTTCAACGGTAGAAGATGACTTAGATTTGACGAGCCAGGTTAACTTTCTTCTGTCTCCTCAGGAAGTAGAGGCGCTGTTGAATCAGAATCAGAATCAGAAAAAGCTTTATTGCCAAGTACGATTTTACACATAGCAGGAATTTGTTTTGGTGAAGTTGATGCATGACAAATCTTCTAGAAATAGCTATTAAAAAGCTATTAAAACACTAAAGTGTTAATGTAACGCATAGAGTTATGGCAATGGCAATGTGACAAGTAGAGTCAGAGGTGGAGTGTGAAGAGTGTCGGGGGTGTTAAGAAATCTTCAAGTCAGAAATGTTTTGTATTCATGCCTTTATTTTGAAGTGAGCATCTTATTTTGAAGATAGTTTATGTAGTTCCTCTTCCTGCCTCACGTTCAGCGTTTGACATGTTTACGGTGGTATGGCAGTCACTGACGATGTAAGTTGAGTCCATAGTGACGTAAAATGAATGTGTACATGTGACTTGCCTTTTCTGATAACGTTGTGTTGCTCCTGGTGTGTACTTGCACTCGTTAAAATGTCCGTTTTCATCCGTTAGCATGATCGCGAGTTAGCATCTTTAAGCTAATTGAGTTGGAGTGAGATGACTGTTAGCCTTCATACTACTTTCATTTGCATGTGGATGTTACATGGTTAAAATCTAAAGCAGCATTCATGAATATTAAGTGACTGACAGTGAGATAAATGTGTTTGTTGTGAAGTGGTTGTTTAGCCTGCTGCATTTAATTTTAAGCAGTACATAGTGGTAATTTAGTTCTTTATTTTGTGATGTATTTTCAGAAACTGCATTATACCAGCATGCATCGCCGCACAGTTGCACAGTAAACAGCCTAAATTCCACTGATGTCTCGTGTGCTTTCTGACCGAAGCCCTGCAGTGGTCAATTAGGCTAAAATCAGCATCAGAGGTCATCATCCTCAACAGGGGGGTTCCGGGCCTTGTTGATAAGGCTGACAACAGACAGGAAAAAACTGTTCTTGTGGCGTGAGGTTTTGGTCCTGATGGACCGCAGCCTCCTGCCAGAGGGGAGTGTCTCAAAGAGTTTGTGTCCGGGGTGGGAGGGGTCAGCCACAATCTTTCCCGCACGCCTCAGGGTCCTGGAGGTGTGCAGGTCCTGGAGAGACGGGAGATTGGAGTCGATCACCTTCTCTGCAGTCCTAATGACACGCTGCAGTCTGCCCTTGCCCTTGGCGGTGGCAGCAGCGTACCAGATGGTGATGGAGGAGGTGAGGTTGGACTCAATGATGGCTGTGTAGAAGTGCACCATCATTGTCTTTGGCAGATTGAATTTCTTCAGCTGCCGTAGGAAGTATATCCTCTGCTGTGCTTTCTTGATGAGGGAGCTGATGTTCGGCTCCCACTTGAGGTCCTGGGAGATGATAGTTCCCAGGAAGCAGAAAGACTCCACAGTGTCAATAGTGGAGTCACAGAGGGTGATGGGGGCAGGTGAGGCTGAGTTCTTCCTGTAGTCCACAACCATCTCCACTGTCTTTAGAGCGTTGAGCTCTAGGTTGTTCTGGTTGCACCAGGTCACCAGATGGTCAACCTCCCACCTGTAGACGGACTCGTCACCATCAGAAATGAGTCCGATGAGGGTGGTGTTGTCCGCAAACTTCAGGAGCCTTGAGCCTTCTTTATCAGGGTGGAGGAGTTGAGGGTCCAGGAGAGGTCCTCAGAGATGTGGCCGCCCAGGAACTTGGAGCTGGAGAAATGTTCAACCTCAGCCCCGTCGATGTGAATGGGGGTGTGACTGCAGCCTTTAGTTTTCCTGCAGTCCACGATGAGCTCCTTGGTCATCTTGGTGTTGAGGGTCAGGTTGTTGTGGGCGCACCACATCACCAGCTGCTGAACCTCATCCCTGTAGGCTAACTCGTCGTGGTTGTTAATCAGGCCTATCACCATGGTGTCATCTGCGAAGAAGAGGGAGTAGAGGAGAGGGCCCGGCACACAGCCCTGTGGGACGCCAGTGTTCAGGGTCAGCGTGGCGGAGGTGTGGTTGTCTAACCTAACAGACTGGGGTCTGTTGGTCAGGAAGTCCAGGGTTCAGCTGAAGTCCATGAACAGCATCTCACGTAGGTGTTTTTGTTGTCCAAGTGAGTCGGGGTGGAGTGTGGTGCCGTGGAGATGGCATCCTCATCAACCTGTTTGGTTGGTAGGGAAACTGATGGGGGTCCAGTGTGAGGGGAAGACCGCATTTGAGGTGGGCCAAGACCAGCGTCTCGAAGCACTTGGTGATGATGGGGGTGAGTGCGACGGGACGGAAGTCATTAAGGCCCACTGCAGCTGACTGCTTCGATGCACACCACGCAATGGTGGTGGTCTTGAGGCACATGGGGACTGCTGCCTCTGCCAGTTGAAGATGTCAGCGAAGACGCCAGCCAGCTGTTCTGCACAGGCCTTCAGCACGCGGCCGGGTACGCCGTCAGGGACAGCGTTCAGTTCACCCTGCTGAGGGCAGAGCGCATGTCGTAGGTGGAGAGCGTGAGGGACTGTTCATCTGGGTGGGAGCAGTTTTGAGGGCTGATTGTGTGTTGTCTCGGTCGAAGCGAGCGTAGAAGTTGTTGAGCTCATCAGGGAGGGGGGCATTGCTGGTTGGTGGGGCTGTCTTTTTTGGCTGATGCCCTGCAACATGTGCAGGGGTTGGTGTTGTTGTGGAAGTGCTCCTCCTGCAGAATATTTGTTAAGAAAGGACTAAGTGTCCTAAAAGTACATGTTGTGAACCAACTTAATAAGCTAATAACATTCTAATCAAGATTACTACAGTTTCTTTTTATTCATTCTGGAGTACTCGGGGGTCAACTTGTGCACAGAGGTGCATTTTGTATGTAACTTTGTGTATCACAGCACATACATGTCATGAAATATGCAGCATACAAGGGTTTCATATTGTATTTTATAAGCTCATCATGTTTTCTGAATGTCAAACCAGAGCTGTCAGACAAATGTGGTGGAGCAGAAGTAGAATAAAACAGAAATACTTCAAGACAAAAGTAAATGTACTTTGTGAATTTCTACAGTTTTTAAAAGCTGAAAAGAAAAGCTGTAGACGGCTCAGTCAAACAACAAACACGTCGTCCCTCACTGTGAAACAAAACTCACATAGAACAGTTATTTCCTTTCCATTAGGGGCCCAGTTTGGTTCGATAACAGTCACAGAATGTAAGATTCATCTCAGGATTAACACACAGAAACAGTAACACATAGACAGCAGCAGCAGTGTGAGTGCATCGTGTTGATTTGTGCAGGAGGAAACCTCAGGCAGATCTCCACAGGTGTGCTTTGTATTTCGTCAGATCAAAGATGAAATGTTCCTTATTTGATGCTGCCTGAGTGCAGATCTTCCATCTCATTATCCTCCGACATTGTGCTCCCTCCATCCTCCGGTGACGCTCCATAAAACTGCTGAATCTGGGCACAAAAAACATCAAAGCTCTGGAACATCATCATCATCATCATCATCATCGTCATCGTCATTGATCAATGCGTGGCGCCCAGCTCCAGCCCAACTTCCTGTTTCCTCGTTTGTTGAGTATTTGTGGTGAAAGTTTTAAGACTGAAGCTCCAGGCGGGATTCAGAACCACAGAAGAACAGAATCTATGCCAATCCCAAAGGAGGTCATGGATCACTAAATCCCCCCATTACCATAGTAACCATGAGGACTGACCAGCAGCCTTTACCAGATCTGTCATGTTGGTCCTCTAATCTTCTCCTAGTGCTTATTATTCCTCTCCAGGTGGCGTTAAAGAACATGGAAAAGGTCACTGTGGACGTCACACCTTGGGTCTTACTTTGACAGTTTCTCTGATCTAAACCTCTTTAGTTGGAGGTCAAACAGAGCGAGGAGTGAATCACTGGTAATGATCACGGGTTGAATGATAAAACCACTCGTCTGTGATCCATTAGTGTTCAGTGGTGGAATGTAAGTACATTTACACAAGTACTGTACTGAAGTAAATTTTGAGGGACTTGAGTGTCTTATACAGCTTCATACTTCAGACATCTATTACAGTTAAGACGTTAAAGTTAGCTCCACCTTTACGGCTGCAGCTTTAACACTGTTTACATGTTAATGCATCAGTGATTAGAGTGCATTGATATCATGAATAGGCCGTGCTGCATGAGTACTTTTACTTTTAGTACTTTTCATCTGACTGCAGGACTCTCAGAGTATTTCTACACTGTGGTTATTGTGACTTCAGTTACAGATGTGCGTACTGACGCCTGTCAGGCAGCTTTTACTGTGAAACAACAACAGGAGATGTTGACTGAAAGTTTGTCTTAAAAATGGCGTTACACTGCTCAAGCTTGTGATGAAGATGAAGATGAAGATGAAGACTCTTCCTCGTGCACTCTCTGATCCCAGCAGGTCACTGTTCAAACAGGAAGCTGTGACGCTTGCTAACAACGGACAGTCTGTGTATTGATTTCACCGTTCGCCTTCCAAACACATTTTTCTGACCTGCTGGTTTGAGTAAAAGCTGTTTCTTCACCTGTCAGACTTCGTTTTAATGATTCCAGCTCAAAACATTGTAAATACTGACAGAAATTATGGCTAAGACTACAAAAATAAGACTGGAATTATCCTTTAATCGTCTGGTGAACGGATCACACGTCTACATTTACAAATGAAATATGAACACTGTGTCTTTAGGCTCAAAGCCGGTCTGTGGACCAGAGGTTGAGAAACGACAGCCGGCGTCTCTGCTGTGGTTTGTGGTTGGTGGTTTTTATCCAGTGGCAGCGCTGTGGTTCAAAACAAGTCTGGACTTCTTTGCAGACCTTCTACAATGCGGTCTTCAGAGTCCCCCAGAGGGGTGAAGCCTTTGGGCTTCAGTCCTGCAGCCTTCAGAGGCAGCAGATGGACTGGGATCGCTGCAGGAGGAGGAAGAGGAAGAGGAGGAGGAGGTGAAGGACTGATGTCAGTAGGTCTTCCTCCAGGAGCGGAGGTAGAGCTGGAAGGGGAGGAGGGGGTTTCTGTTCTGCAGGCTGGAGTTGAAAACATCGAAACCTGCCCTCACTCTCTGCAGGTAGTCCTCCAGCACCACCTGCAGCACACAGCACCACAGAAGAAGAGTTTGTTTATTTTGCATCAGGTGACAGACAATTAGGCTGAACTGACATTTTAATTTCACTCTTTAATTTCAGTGCAAACTCGACCATTTAGCTGAGTTGGCTCATTGAACAAGAATGAAAGCAGATAAAGTAAAACTGAGAGCAGCTAGCTCGCGAAAACTAGCGAAGAAGTCAGCAGCTAACAAACTGTGTATGTTGTTTAGGCTGCTGAAACTGAAATGAAGTGATGAAGAGGAGTTTGGACTGAAAGCCTGTGGTCCTTCGGCTTGGACAGCTTTAGTGTAAATAAATGTCATTTCACATTTCATTTTAAAGCCATCTACTACTTTCAAATTAGCACGTAAAGGTGCAGTTTTACAGGAGCTCTTTTAATGAAATCGCGTTGCGCTCTCTTCTTCTTCTGTTCCTGTCTATCTGAACGAACCAGCTCCTTATATCTGCACCACAGTGGTGGATGGAAACACACACATTTGCTTTTCCTTTTACAGATGTTCTCAAAATTTCTCAAATCCTGCTACATTTGGGTGGAAACCCTGATCGTCGATGACATCTGCTCACAGCTGCTGGTACTGTTTGTATTTGCAGCATCAGTCTGACGATGGCTGAGCAGCTCCCCCTAGTGGAGACTCTGCAGCCTGTTGAATGTGAATTTTATTTGGCAGTCATGAGGCAGCTCTCCGAGGTGAATCTAATCTAAAAATCCCAGAACAGACCGAAGGTCCCTCCCTGACATTCTGCCAGAAATGAAGCTGTGTTTTTGGAGATATTTCATGACACCGCTGGATGAAGTGATCCGGGGAAAAACAATCACATCTCTGCGTGTTTTCACTGGCAGCAGCAGCTCTAAACTCCAGCTGCTATGAAACAACCTGAGGTGATCTACAAGCCTGCAAATACATTTTTAAACCTCTGTGTGTGACCGAACCCACACTTTGCATCAGTCACGCACATCAAGGGCATTGTATGTATGTGTGTGTGTGTGTGTGTGTGTGTGTGTACACTCTGGTTCGAGTTGGGTGGCATCTAACAGACAGAGCCTCTGCTTTCCTGAAGGCCTGTTTGAGATATTTGTTTAACTTGAGATAAGAAGTGATGGAGACGACGTGTTTGGGCGGAACAGAAGTCTGAAGTGCTGCTCGATGGAAGTTCTCTGTGAGTCCGACTTGAGCAAAAAAGAGAATTCAATGTTTCCATCACTGCTGTAGAGTTTTTGATCAGCAATTAAAGTGCTGAGTCATCATAAGACGTTAGATTTGTGTAATGACTTTCGGATAACTGCTTTTCCCAAACTGGGCGTCACTGCTTTTATGTCACCCTCAGTTTTCTCAGAGCGACTTCTGACCGTCTTTATTCCATGTTTGAAGGCTTACCGTCTGGAGGAAGGCCGGCGTGGCGGCCGCTGGGACGCTGCTGCTGAACGATCGCGCCTGAAAGACAAAGCACGACAAAGACAAATCAAACCAACAGGAAAAAGGAGGTTATTGGTGTCTGGGCCTCTGCACCCACACCGAGCCAGCCTCATTTCTCAAACACCGTTTACGCACCCGCACTCACGTTTTCAGCGTTTTTCCATAGACAACAACAGGAAAACAGTTAAATCTCTTCTTCTCTGTCCAGCTAACAACTAAACTGCGGGCGGCAGATATCTGGGCAAGACTTCAAATCTTTTTACTTGCTCAACACTTCAATTCCAAAACAGTCTCATTTCATTCAGTTTTTTTCTTGTCCTAATTTTGTCTCTCAGAGCGGTTTCGTTTCCCAGTCGCTTGTTTGTACTGAACGCATCATCATCATTACATCATGAACTCCTCTCGTTCTTTTTAAGTTAATTAGCGAAGCACTTTTCTAATTGACTCACAGTCAGCAGAAGACAACATGAAAGACAGCAAACACAGTGAAGACGTGCAGGAGGAAGTAAATCCTTACTGTTTACCCTCAGTGTAATCACAGCTTTAACAGCGAGGAACAGGCCGAACTGGTATAAAGACGGTTCAAATGAAACACAAATGCTGATGAATGTCTGAGCAGCAGCTTAATGAGAAAAGAGTGAGGTCTGTAAGAGGCGGCTAATAAAGCTCAGTCAGGTCACATCACCACGTTAGCAGTAAAAATAAGACATTTCCAGGACGGAGGATGTTTGCAGACTGAAAAACAGCGTCTCAAAGGAATAAGAGATGCTGATCTGAATCTGTTTTCTGTCTTTTCTGACTCACGCTGAGCAGCTTCAGAGGCGTTCAAATGCTCTACAGGACAGAGCTGAACTGCTGCTTCACCTCCTCTCTAACAAAGAGAAGCTTTCCAGGAAAACTTTGTGCTTTCCAGGTTCATGTGAGTGTGTGAAAAGTAAGCTGGCTATTACAGTGAGGATCACTCGTGGGTGCTGCGTTCAGGTGTCAGCCGCGTCACGTCAGTGTGGTACGTACGTGTTGCAGATGAAGTCCTCTTGAGAGACTCCGTGCTGCAGAAACACATGAAGACTTGTGTGTTGATGCGTCAGTGTAACAATAACTCTTATCTCCTCTGTTTAGCTGTTTCCATTTTAGTTCCACTTCACATGAGAGCTGAAAGTAAATGAAATGTGGCCTGGCGGCATCCTGCTGTGAGCTGCACAGGCCCACGCTGCCGCAGACCACAGGCTCAAATGCAATGATCTTTAATTCAATGCAGCTCGTGATCTGGAAGGTCAATGCAGACTAAACTGGACCATCTCAATCCACTGATGTTAATTAATGCTATTAGCATCCGTCTTTATCATATCTGATACTAATGTGTCCCAAGAAAGCACCTTCCATGTATCTGATTTATTTTATTTTACATGCAGTCACGTCCAGGTTTTGAAGTTAAATTTCAGAGGTGAAGGACGTTCAGTTAAAGTCTCACGTCAGCTGTTCTATTCATTTTGGCCAAACATCGTAACTTATGTGTGGTTTTCTCAGGGCTTCTTTGATATGCAGTACAGCAAACGTATATGGTCTGAACTTTTTCCTATAGTCTAGTGTTAAAAAATAAAATCATAATAAACCTTAATATCGAACTGCAAAACCTGCAGAATCATAAAACATCAAATCAGCACTCAAGTACCAGGAGAAAAAGTCTCAGTCCTACTTGTCCTCGTCCTCTTTTGTTAATAAAGGACAAAGGAGAGAAGAGATCTGATTAAAGATTCTCAGTGTTTACAATCAGATTGTCTGACCAACAACAAAAATATCTGATTTACTGGAACATAAGCACCAAATCTTTACATTCAAGGGGCTGAAACCAGGGACTGATGGTTTCTGAAAGCGGTAAACTCCTCCAGGACCTCTGAGCGTAGGAGTCGTGATTTCAACAGATTAATGCTCAAAATGTCCAAACAGCTTGCGTCCGTGTGTCCTGGTGTGTGGCTACATGTAGGGCTGGACAACACGTCCAGGCTGGACAATATGTCATCCATACATCATCCATCCAAATCTTCATCCAGCGGTGTCATGAAATATCTCCAAAAACACAGCTTCACTTCTGGCAGAATGTCAGGGAGGGACCTTCGGTCTGTTCTGGGATTTTTAGATTAGATTCACCTCGGAGAGCTGCCTCATGACTGCCAAATAAAATTCACATTCAACAGGCTGCAGAGTCTCCACTAGGGGGAGCTGCTCAGCCATCGTCAGACTGATGCTGCAAATACAAACAGTACCAGCAGCTGTGAGCAGATGTCATCGACGATCAGGGTTTCCACCCAAATGTAGCAGGATTTGAGAAATTTTGAGAACATCTGTAAAAGGAAAAGCAAATGTGTGTGTTTCCATCCACCACTGTGGTGCAGATATAAGGAGCTGGTTCGATCAGACAGACAGGAACAGAAGAAGAAGAGAGCGCAACGCGATTTCATTAAAAGTGCTCCTGTAAAACTGGACCTTTACGTGCTAATTTGAAAGTAGTAGATGGCTTTAAAATGAAATGTGAAATGACATTTATTTACAGTGAATGAGAGCAGCTGCTGTAAACACAACACGAGCTGAGAGTCTTTATTCAGACGTCGCCGAGCGGAGAGCGGCAGCGCCAGCAGAGTCATCAGCTGACAGGAAAACAGGACTGTTACCGACGGCTGTCATGCAGAACCCTTTGCTTATGTGATGAAACCAAATCTGAGCAACTGAAACATGACATTTAGGAAAATGAAACAGGAAGTCTCTAAAAACAGGAAGCCGGTTCGCAGGTCTGGTCAGAGACCAATCAGGTTTCAGAAATGTTGATGTCAGGGAAGCAAAGGGCGGGTGCATTTCTGGGAAATTTCAAAGGGAAGTTCAGCTCAGGAATTTGAAAACGCACTTTAATCCTGTGCTTTGGTTCAAAGTTCTGTTCATTTATTGAAGCATGCAGAACATTCAGCGTCGCACATTTTCCAGCATCCCGTCCGCATGCACAGGGTTATTCTGCATCACGCTACTGCCAACACTAAAGCTGTCCACGCTGAAGGACCACAGGCTTTCAGTCCAAACTCCTCTTCATCACTTCATTTCAGTTTCAGCAGCCTAAACAACATACACAGTTTGTTAGCTGCTGACTTCTTCGCTAGTTTTCGCGAGCTAGCTGCTCTCAGTTTTACTTTATCTGCTTTTATTCTTGTTCAATGAGCCAACTCAGCTAAATGGTCGAGTTTGCACTGAAATTAAAGAGTGAAATTAAAATGTCAGTTCAGCCTAATTGTCTGTCACCTGATGCAAAATAAACAAACTCTTCTTCTGTGGTGCTGTGTGCTGCAGGTGGTGCTGGAGGACTACCTGCAGAGAGTGAGGAGGGCAGATTTCGATGTTTTCAACTCCAGCCTGCAGAACAGAAACCCCCTCCTCCCCTTCCAGCTCTACCTCCGCTCCTGGAGGAAGACCTACTGACGTCAGTCCTTCACCTCCTCCTCCTCCTCCTCCTCCTCCTCCTCCTCCTCCTCCTCTTCCTCCTCCTGCAGCGATCCCAGTCCATCTGCTGCCTCTGAAGGCTGCAGGACTGAAGCCCAAAGGCTTCACCCCTCTGGGGGACTCTGAAGACCACATTGTAGAAGGTCTGCAAAGAAGTCCAGACTTGTTTTGAACCACAGCGCTGCCACTGGATAAAAACCACCAACCACAAACCACAGCAGAGACGCCGGCTGTCGTTTCTCAACCTCTGGTCCACAGACCGGCTTTGAGCCTAAAGACACAGTGTTCATATTTCATTTGTAAATGTAGACGTGTGATTCGTTCACCAGACGATTAAAGGATAATTCCAGTCTTATTTTTGTAGTCTTAGCCATAATTTCTGTCAGTATTTACAATGTTTTGAGCTGGAATCATTAAAACGAAGTCTGACAGGTGAAGAAACAGCTTTTACTCAAACCAGCAGGTCAGAAAAATGTGTTTAGAAGGCGAACGGTGAAATCAATACACAGACTGTCTGTTGTTAGCAAGCGTCACAGCTTCCTGTTTGAACAGTGACCTGCTGGGATCAGAGAGTGCATGAAGAAGAGTCATCATCTTCATCTTCATCTTCATCTTCATCTTCATCTTCATCTTCATCTTCATCACAAGCTTGAGCAGTGTAACGCCATTTTTAAGATAAACTTTCAGTCAACATTTCCTGTTGTTGTTTCACAGTAAAAGCCGCCTGACAGGCATCAGTACGCACATCTGTAACTGAAGTCACAATAACCACAGTGTAGAAATACTCTGAGAGTCCTGCAGTCAGATGAAAAGTACTAAAAGTAAAAGTACTCATGCAGCACGGCCTATTCATGATATCAATGCACTCTAATCACTGATGCATTAACATGTAAACAGTGTTAAAGCTGCAGCCGTAAAGGTGGAGCTAACTTTAACGTCTTAACTGTAATAGATGTCTGAAGTATGAAGCTGTATAAGATACTCAAGTCCCTCAAAATTTACTTCAGTACAGTACTTGTGTAAATGTACTTACATTCCACCACTGAACACTAATGGATCACAGACGAGTGGTTTTATCATTCAACCCGTGATCATTACCAGTGATTCACTCCTCGCTCTGTTTGACCTCCAACTAAAGAGGTTTAGATCAGAGAAACTGTCAAAGTAAGACCCAAGGTGTGACGTCCACAGTGACCTTTTCCATGTTCTTTAACGCCACCTGGAGAGGAATAATAAGCACTAGGAGAAGATTAGAGGACCAACATGACAGATCTGGTAAAGGCTGCTGGTCAGTCCTCATGGTTACTATGGTAATGGGGGGATTTAGTGATCCATGACCTCCTTTGGGATTGGCATAGATTCTGTTCTTCTGTGGTTCTGAATCCCGCCTGGAGCTTCAGTCTTAAAACTTTCACCACAAATACTCAACAAACGAGGAAACAGGAAGTTGGGCTGGAGCTGGGCGCCACGCATTGATCAATGACGATGACGATGATGATGATGATGATGATGATGATGATGATGTTCCAGAGCTTTGATGTTTTTTGTGCCCAGATTCAGCAGTTTTATGGAGCGTCACCGGAGGATGGAGGGAGCACAATGTCGGAGGATAATGAGATGGAAGATCTGCACTCAGGCAGCATCAAATAAGGAACATTTCATCTTTGATCCGACGAAATACAAAGCACACCTGTGGAGATCTGCCTGAGGTTTCCTCCTGCACAAATCAACACGATGCACTCACACTGCTGCTGCTGTCTATGTGTTACTGTTTCTGTGTGTTAATCCTGAGATGAATCTTACATTCTGTGACTGTTATCAAACCAAACTGGGCCCCTAATGGAAAGGAAATAACTGTTCTATGTGAGTTTTGTTTCACAGTGAGGGACGACGTGTTTGTTGTTTGACTGAGCCGTCTACAGCTTTTCTTTTCAGCTTTTAAAAACTGTAGAAATTCACAAAGTACATTTACTTTTGTCTTGAAGTATTTCTGTTTTATTCTACTTCTGCTCCACCACATTTGTCTGACAGCTCTGGTTTGACATTCAGAAAACATGATGAGCTTATAAAATACAATATGAAACCCTTGTATGCTGCATATTTCATGACATGTACGTGCTGTGATACACAAAGTTACATACAAAATGCACCTCTGTGCACAAGTTGACCCCCGAGTACTCCAGAATGAATAAAAAGAAACTGTAGTAATCTTGATTAGAATGTTATTAGCTTATTAAGTTGGTTCACAACATGTACTTTTAGGACACTTTTAGTCCTTTCTTAACAAATATTCTGCAGGAGGAGCACTTCCACAACAACACCAACCCCTGGGCATGTTGCAGGGCATCAGCCAAAAAAGACAGCCCCACCAACCAGCAATGCCCCCCTCCCTGATGAGCTCAACAACTTCTACGCTCACTTCGACCGAGACAACACACAATCAGCCCTCAAAACTGCTCCCCACCCAGATGAACAGTCCCTCACGCTCTCCACCTACGACATGCGCTCTGCCCTCAGCAGGGTGAACTGAACGCTGTCCCTGACGGCGTACCCGGCCGCGTGCTGAAGGCCTGTGCAGAACAGCTGGCCTCTCCTGGACCCTCAACTCCTCCACCCTGATAAAGAAGGCTCAAGGCTCCTGAAGTTTGCGGACAACACCACCGATTCTGATTCTGATTCAATAGCGCCTCTACTTCCTAAGGAGACAGAAGAAAGTTAACCTGGCTCGTCAAATCTAAGTCATCTTCTACCGCTGCACCATGGAGAGCATCCTGACCGACTGCATCTCAGTATGGTGCGGCAGCTGCACAGCCTCCAAGCTGAAGACGCTGCAACAGGTGGTGAAAAACCACCCAGTACATCACTGGTGCTCAGCTAACTACTAGAAGGGTACGCAGCATCAGCAGTGACAGCTCCCACCGTAACCATGGACTGTTTGGTTCAGGAGAGATATGCAGCAAAACCTCCTCTGATACCCCTCGTTTCACTGCAGCATCACTCCACAAGCTGATGGATGGTTTCAATTATTAAAGGAAAAAGGTTATCCAAATCAGCCTGACCCTATGTGAAAAAGTAATTGCCCCCCCTTGTCAAATCATGAATTAACTGTGATTAGCAACATCTTTTGGAAAGCTGAGTTCAATTTCACTGGCCACACCCAGGCCTGATTACTTCCAGACTTGTACAATGAAGAAACCACTTAAATAGAACCTGTCTGACAATATGGAGTACGCTGAAAGATCTCAAAAGACCAAATATCATGCCACGATCTAAAGAAATCCAAGAACAGCTGAGAAAGAAAGTAATAGACATCCATCAGTCTGGAAAGGGTTACAAAGCCATTTCTAGGCTTTGGGACTCCAGCGAACCACTGTGAGAGCCATTATACACAAGTGGAGAAAACATGGAACAGTGACGAAGTTTCTTTGTAGATAAAAGAGCTTGGTCTGTACCAGCTCTATATGGAAAGTGTCCTGAGACAACTTCTGTTGTGATTTGGCGCTATACAAATAAAATTGAAATTGAAATTGACGAACCTTCCCAGGAGTGGACGACCAACCAAAATTACTCCAAGAGCACGTCGACATCTCATCCAGGAAGTCACAAAAGAACCCAAAAGAACATCAAAAGAACTGCAGGCCTCACTTGCCTCAGTTAAGGTCAGTGTTCATGACTCAACCATAAGAAAGACACTGGGCAAAAATGGCATCCACGGTAGAGTTCCCAGGCGAAAACCACTGCTGACCAAAAAGAACATTAAGGCTCATCTCACATTTTCCAAAAGACACCTGGATGATCCCCAAGACTTCTGGGACAATATTCTGTGGACTGATGAGACAAAAGTGGAACTTTTTGGAAGGTGTGTGTCTCGTTACATCTGGCGCAAAACTAACAAAGCATTCGATAAAAAGAACATCATACCAACGGTCAAACATGGTGGTGGTAGTGTGATGGTCTGGGGCTGCTTTGCTGCTTCAGGGCCTGGACGACTTGCTGTGGTTAAAGGAACCATGAATTCATCTCTCTACCAAAAAATCTTGAAGGAGAATGTTCGGCCATCAGTTCGGGACCTTAAGCTCAAGCGCACTTGGCGCACATCAGCAAGTCCACCTCTGAATGGCTCAAAAGAAACAAAATTAAGGTTCTGGAGTGGCCTAGTCAAAGTCCGGACCTGAATCCGATCGAGATGCTGTGGCATGACCTTAAGCGGGCTGTTCATGCTCGAAAACCATCCAATGTGGCTGAATTAAAACAGTACTGCAAAGAAGAGTGGGCCAAAATTCCTCCAGAGCGATGTGAAAGACTCATTGCAAGTTATCGCAAACGCTTGATTGCAGTTGTTGCAGCAAAGGGTGGCACAACCAGTTATTAAGGGGGCAATTACATTTTCACATTGGTGATTTTGGTTTTGAATTATTTTTCACTTTCAATAAATTTAATTATCATTAAAAAGCTGCTATTTATGTTCAGTCTCAGTGTCTTTTTCTTAAATTAAAGTTTCTTCAATGGTCTAAAACTTTTAAGTGTGACAAAAAAACAAAAACAGTAGAAATACAGTAGGGGGCAAATACTTTTTCACAGCACTGTATGTCTAGTACTATATAGAAAACTCCATTTTAGCAGAGTTTAAAAGCAGATTTTTATTGGAGGGGTCTTTAAAAGTGTGGGGTTTCCTGCCTTCAGCCCCCATTCAGTGTCCACAACAGGCCAAATCAAAATTTAACATCATTATGCAAATAATATTGAGTTTAAAATGCCCAAAATGCAGAACTGCGCAGAGCACGAGGCTGATGTCATTAGTTTTGCAAGTTTTTCCCAAAAAATTTACATTTTGAGTCGCTAAAAACTGTATAAGTGTATTTTGTGAACAAAATGCTCACCAAGTGTCTCAAAAGTCTTTTTTTTTTTTGTTTTTTGTTTTTGTTTTTGTTGCCAAGTGCTCATCAGTGGCTTTGTTTATACATCAGTAGTATGAATGTTTAGCTGGTGTTGTTTCTACCACATGACAATGTATGTTTATCTTGTAATAACTGCTGTCTGCATGTTTGTCTGTAACAACTGAATTTCCTGGTGTGAGATCAACTCAGTCTGACCTCACCTTTGTAAGAATATGATCTTTGGGGCAGTCAAATATTTGGATTGCATTTATTCTAACAGATAAAATTCAAAACCTACAGTATTAACGATTGATGTTATTTGATCTGATGTGGGTGAATCCACCCAGCATCAGTGACGGTCTTCATCCTGCCACTGTACCACATGAAACCCAGAAGACTCGTCTACTCCACCTCACCTTCCTCACACCTATACCTCCACTGTACATACTGTACATGTAACATACAAACGACTTGCTCCTTTTTGAGTGACTTCAGATTTTATTTGCTTTATTTTATTTTATCATTGTTTTTATGCATTTTTCCACTGATTTGATTTGTTTTATCATCAATTATCTATACCTCTCACCCTGTATTTTTTATTGTATTATTTTTCTCATTTTGGGTGAGAGGTCATCATCCAGATTCACATTCACACATACACACCTACACACGTATGTCTTTGGATTGTGGGGCTAAACCCACGCAGACATGGGGAGTACAGACTCCACACAGAAAGGCCCGTCTCCTGTGAGGCGACAGTCCTTTCTTAGGATTTAAAGTGGAGTTGAAAATTGTCTTGTTCATAGCTTGTCCTGGTTAGAAAGGCAGAGGTACTGCTTGTTCAAAGTTGCCGTAGGGCTCCAGCAGGTGGTAGGTACAGTCCGACAGGAAGTTGAAAATGGTTGGCGAGGTAGACAAAAGTATTCCAGCACTGGCGATGCTAACATATGCAGCAACTTTCAGACCTTTGGCAAAGCGACGACACCAACTTCTGGACTGAACCTGCGTAGCTGGAGTCTCAAGCTGCTGAGATTCTGCAGCAGTCGTCTCCAGAATGCTCTCCTGGGGTAAGTCTGGCTGTTCCTTGTTTTCAGGGGAAATCATACTCTCCTCTTTGAAATTTGTGATGGCAGGTAATATCTCTTCTTGCTTTATCCATAGCGGGCGTTCAAGATCACAGATTGATTGTCTTAAGTCAGTTGTTTCGGTGAGAAGCTTTTCTATCATTCGCTGCTTAGAAGCAATTTCACAGTTTTGCTTTGTTAGCAAGTCCTCTTTCTCACAGATTAGTTTCTTAGCCTGGTAGTCAAGATCTTCCATAGCTGCCCGGAGGTTTTTGTTCTCATTGCTCTCTTTCTCTATGAGAGGCCCAAGTTCAGCCAACTCATTGGCCATCCTCTGGTTCTGCCTCCTCAGCAAGTCTTTGTTTTTCTGAAGGTCGCACAATTCCTCCTTCAACTTTTCAATCAGGTTGTCCCTCCTCAGAGATTCAACCTCTTCCTGTAGATCATCAACATCTCCTAATAGATGTTCATTCAGTGCATGTTTTGTGTCTATTTCAGATTTAAGCTTGGCCACTTCAACACCATGGGCCTGCTGAGTATCCTCAAGTTGATACTCAAGCTCACACATGGTTGTCCTCAGCTCTTCAATCTCTTTTTCTTTTTTCTTACACCTTGATAGAAGTGCCTCTATGTCAGCAGTGAGATTCTCATTTTTCTTTTTCAGAATCTTCTCATTGTCCAGGAGACTGTCCAACGTTGCCCCCAGCTGTTCGATGTCCATATGCTTTTTCCCTTTGAGAGATCTGCGCTGGACCAATGAAACAGCGATATTTTCCTCAGGCCTGATATCATTTAACTGCTCTTCAGCTGGATTCTCCAGTCGTACCTCATCTCTATGATGGGCCACCTGAGCAGTCAGGCTCTGTATATTTTCAATCATTATTTTCTCATTTTCCCACTGATCATGAAGTTCTGCACGCAGACGTTCATTCTCTGCCTGACTTTTGTCTATTTCAGATTCAAGCAAGGCCATCTTGGCACTCATGTTCTGAGTCTGCTTGCTCAGATCCTCTCCTGCTACCACCAGGTGTCCAATCTCTGTCCTCGTTGTCTCGTTCTGCTGCTCAAGTGCAGCTATCGTCTGTAACAGCTCGTCTTTATCCCTGTGGTCTTGCTGAGCTACCTCTACGAGATGCTCAAGGTCATGCACTGTGGCCTTCAGTTGTTCAATCTCTTGGTTTTGTTTCTGTGTCAGAGGCTCAAGGTAACGCAACTCCTCAGCCAAGCACTTGTTTTCATTGTTCAGGAATTCTTTGCCTTCCTGAAGTCCATGCATGTCTTCCATCAGACTTCCAATCTCTTCTTGTTTTTCCTTTGTCACAGATTCAAGATGGGCCACCTGAGCAGTCAGGCTCTGTGTTTTTTCAATCATTATTTTCTCATTTTCCCACTGATCATGAAGTTCTGCACGCAGATGTTCATTCTCTGCCTGACTTTTGTCTATTTCAGATTTAAGCAAGGCCATCTTGGCACTCATGTTCTGAGTCTGCTTGCTCAGATCCTCTCCTGTTGCCAAAAGGTGTCCAATCTCTGTCCTCGTTGTCTCGTTCTGCTGCTCAAGTGCAGCTACCGTCTGTAACAGCTCATCTTTATCCCTGTGGTCTTGCTGAGCTACCTCTACGAGATGTTCAAGGTCATGCACTGTGGCCTTCAGCTGTTCAATCTCTTGGTTTTGTTTCTGTGTCAGAGGCTCAAGGTAATGCAACTCCTCAGCCAAGCAGTTATTTTCATTGTTCAGGAATTCTTTGTCTTCCTGAAGTTCTTGCACTTCTTCCATCAGACTTCCAATCTCTTCTTGTTTTTCCTTTGTCAGAGATTCAAGATGGGCCACCTGAGCAGTCAGGCTCTGTATTTTTTCAATCATTATTTTCTCATTGTCACACTGATCATGAAGTTCTGCACGCAGATGTTCATTCTCTGCCTGACTTTTGTCAATTTCAGATTCAAGCAAGGCCATTTTGGCACTCATGTTCTGAGTCTGCTTGCTCAGATCCTCTCCTGCTGCCAAAAGGTGTCCAATCTCTGTCCTAGTTGTCTCATTTTGCTGCTCAAGTGCAGCTATTGTCTGTAACAGCTCGTCTTTATCCCTGTGGTCTTGCTGAGCTACCTCTACAAGATGCTCAAGATCATGCACTGTGGCCTTCAGCTGTTCAATCTCTTTGTTTTGTTTCTGTGTCAGAGGCTCAAGGTTATGCAACTCCTCAGCCAAGCACTTATTTTCATTGTTCAGGAATTCTTTGCCTTCCTGAAGTCCATGCACGTCTTCCATCAGACTTCCAATTTCTTCTTGTTTTTCCTTTGTCAGAGATTCAAGATGGGCCACCTGAGCAGCCAGGCTCTGTGTTTTTTCAACCATTATTTTCTCATTTTCCCAGTGATCATGAAGTTCTGCACACAGACGTTCATTCTCTGCCTGACTTTTGTCTATTTCAGATTCAAGCAAGGCCATCTTGGCACTCATGTTCTGAGTCTGCTTGCTCAGATCCTCTCCTGTTGCCAAAAGGTGTCCAATCTCTGTCCTCGTTGTCTCGTTCTGCTGCTCAAGTGCAGCTACCATCTGTAACAGCTCATCTTTATCCCTGTGGTCTTGCTGAGCTACCTCTACACGATGTTCAAGGTCATGCACTGTGGCCTTCAGCTGTTCAATCTCTTTGTTTTGTTTCTGTGTCAGAGGCTCAAGGTAACGCAACTCCTCAGCCAAGCAGTTATTTTCATTGTTCAGGAATTCTTTTTCTTCCTGAAGTTCTTGCACATCTTCCATCAGACTTCCAATCTCTTCTTGTTTTTCCTTTGTCAGAGATTCAAGATGGGCCACCTGAGCAGTCAGGCTCTGTGTTTTTTCAAACATTATTTTCTCATTGTCCCACTGATCATGAAGTTCTGCACACAGACGTTCATTCTCTGCCTGACTTTTGTCTATTTCAGATTCAAGCAAGGTCATCTTGGCACTCATGTTCTGAGTCTGCTTGCTCAGATCCTCTCCTGTTGCCAAAAGGTGTCCAATCTCTGTCCTCGTTGTCTCGTTCTGCTGCTCAAGTGCAGCTATCGTCTGTAACAGCTCATCTTTATCCTTGTGGTCTTGCTGAGCTACCTCTACGAGATGTTCAAGGTCATGCACTGTGGCCCTCAGCTGTTCAATCTCTTTGTTTTGTTTCTGTGTCAGAGGCTCAAGGTAACGCAACTCCTCAGCCAAGCAGTTATTTTCATTGTTCAGGAATTCTTTGTCTTCCTGAAGTTCTTGCATGTCCTCCATCAGACTTCCAATTTCTTCTTGTTTTTCCTTTGTCACAGATTCAAGATGGGCCACCTGAGCAGTCAGGCTCTGTATTTTTTCAATTATTTTCTCATTGTCCCACTGATCATGAAGTTCTGCACGCAGACGTTCATTCTCTGCCTGACTTTTGTCTATTTCAGATTCAAGCAAGGCCATCTTGGCACTCATGTTCTGAGTCTGCTTGCTCAGATCCTCTCCTGTTGCCAAAAGGTGTCCAATCTCTCTCCATGTTTCCTTGTTCTGCTGCTCAAGTGCAGCTATCGTCTGTAACAGCTCGTCTTTATCCCTGTGGTCTTGCTCAGCTACCTCTACACGATGTTCAAGGTCATGCACTGTGGCCTTCAGCTGTTCAATCTCTTGGTTTTGTTTCTGTGTCAGAGGCTCAAGGTAACGCAACTCCTCAGCCAAGCAGTTATTTTCATTGTTCAGGAATTCTTTGCCTTCCTGAAGTTCATCTTCCATCAGACTTCCAATGTCTTCTTGTTTGTCCATTGTCAAAGATTCAAGATGGGCCACCTGAGCAGTCAGGCTCTGTATTTTTTCAATCAGTATTTTCTCATTTTCACACCAATCATGAAGTTCTGCACGCAGACGTTCATTCTCTGCCTGACTTTTGTCAATTTCAGATTCAGACATGCTTGTTCAGATCCTCTCCTGCTGCCAAAAGGTTCTAATAAAATTCTAATAAAAACAAATTAACTAAGAAAAGCAAGTTAGTGACTATGTCAACACTCACAAACTCTGTAGAATAACTGCTGTTTCCTGGAAATGAATCCACCTGAAATAATTTCTCTTTTATAAACTGCTTCAAAGCCACACTTGACATCATTCTGTCTTTGAAGTACCTTCAAAGGCAGGATGACGTACCTCTTCAAAGACACTTCATTCAGTGGCTCGTCACTCAGTGGTGACGTCATGAGAATGCGCCGTACAATAACATTCTAACTACAAAATTCGAAAAAACAAAACAAAACAAAACCCGAAAACATCATAAATGCTTAACACATGTAGTTTTATAACACTCACCTCTCTTTTCTGTTTGTTTGTTTGTTTGTTTGTTTGTTTGTTGAACATGTTCGGAACGATGTTTCCCGTTAGTCGTCAGAATCAGCATCCATCTCTCTCTGTGGCTGCTGCTCCAGCTCAGCTGACCAGATGTCTCGCTTTGTGCGGGACAGTCACGCATTGCCAACACTTTCCACACGTCCCGCAAATTGTGACGTTGTCCCGCATTGTTACTGACAGTCAGACTCAAGTTTTGAAATGCGTGTTTTACCACTTGGTATTTATCAAATGGCTTTGAGTGACGGCTGTCATCAGGGGGCGGGCGGGCTGTTTGTTCATGTCAATCAAACTGGGACGCGGACGCAGGTCAAGGGCGCGCCCGCCAACGAGAAACAAAGCAAATCAGGTGAGAACGGCATCTGCGCGCAGCACGAGACATGGAGGAAAGGGAGGAAAGCCCGAGCCGTACGGCCAAGCAAGCGAAATGAAAAACTAGCCGTCCCGGGGTGAAACCAGAGCCAGGCCAGTCTGGTCAAGTTCTCTGTGAAGTTTGCTTGAGTCATTTTTCCGTTTCACGCGGAGGTGAATCCGACGTGAAACGACACAGACAACGCGAGACTCAGTGCGAGGCTTGTTACAAGCTGCACGCTCCAGCAAAAAGTATGACGCCAAGAGCAACGTCAGAGGTGAGAGAAACATGGTGACAGACACAGATGAGAGCGTGTGAGCGCTGAGCCAGTGTGCTGCTGCATCTGAAGACAGCTCTGTTGTGTTTCAGCTCAGGTGTTTTCTGCCTGCAGGTGATACTGTGGTGGAGAAAACTTTACAACATTCAGCCACGTGCTCTCCGTGGTGCGGGAAGAGCATGGATTGTGTTACTATGATGGACAAAAGTGAAAAATAAATAATTTAATATAAGTTTTTGTTTCCTCCTGACCAGTTTTGATTTGTATTTCTGGTTTTCTTTATTATTTTATGCAGTGCCTAATTTTATACCCAGCGGTGTCTGTAGTTGGCATTGTCCAGTAAATGCAGGTCATATTCAAATGCATTTCTTCTGTGTTCATCCATGTGATTCTGAGCTGAATGAGTTTAGTTTTGTTCAGATTATCAGCCTGTGCAGCTGAATCCACAGCATGTTATACTTGAATATGTGGTTCAGTATATTGTTTTACTCGAACAAACACTTTAATGTGGTGTTTGGAGTTGTGCTGAGTTGTGTTGTTGCTCTCTGCTGTTGGAGAAAATACCCTTTGAAAGCACATTAAAGTAACATAATTGAAAGAACAACTGTAGCCTTGACTGTCTATTCTGTTTAATTGTACACAGCAAGGTGTGTTAACGTGAGAGGCGCTGTGAAAGAGCATGAAAGCTCCACGCTTACTATGTTTTCTTACATGAGAGAACTTGGGAAAGTTGCATTTAAATGAGATATATCTGTTAAGTTTTTATTTGCAGTTTGTATGCAAACATGAAAAATACACCTCATTTCAAAATATCGAGTTAAGACAACGTACGGTTTTTAATATAAACAGAAAGTAAAAACCTTGGCAGCAAAACCTTTACTGTGAAATGACAGGAAAAAGCAAATAAAAATACAAATATTTACTGCAGACATCCTGTGCGTTTTATAGTCCAGCTGTTGTAGAACAAAGACCACAGACAGCAGAAACAGTCACCTGATGTTACAGGCGACGCGTCCCTTTAGGAAAGACTTAATTCAAATCCAGAAGACGTGAAGACGTTTGGACTTCGTCCGTCTGGTGCTGCTGCTTCCACTGATGATGAAAGTGAACGTCGGCTGTAATTGGATGAGGGACAATGGGAGTGATGCAATAACTCAGGCATGTCTACAAGTCCATTCATAAAATCTTGATGTGTCCAAATGATGAAACACATGAAAGAAAGTGGAAATTTAAACGCTGGACAGGATGAAGTGAAAGATGGATGACATCAAAAGAAAAGAACGAAGCGAGAAAACAGAAACAACAAGTTCACGAAGGAGGAAAAAGACACTTTAAAAAGGTTCATTTGAACAAAGTCAGCTCTTCTTCTGTTTACACTTTCAGACATTTAGCTGCAGCTTTTAGCTCTGCTGACGGAGCCGAGAAGGCGTCGCTCGCTGCATCGCTGACATTATAGATCATCATGTTCGGAGGTCGAGAGCGAAAGGAAGAGGCAACAAAGAGCAGCTCTGGTGACAGCAATGTGCAAGAGGACAAATAAGAGATGAGGAGCCGCAGTTCACTCAATAAAAGACATTTACTGCGTTTTTACAAAGCAGTGAGAGAGACTGAGAGAACTCATGAAGTGAAGCAGGTGCATTCAAGTCTGTAACACGTCAGGCGGAGCTCTGCCTCACAGCCTGCAGGATCAGGTCCAAATTAAAAAGCTTCGCAGTGAAAAGAGGAGAAATATTATAATATACACACATATGTGTGTAGCCCCGGCTAATTTAAGTTACTCCCTAATATTTGAATTACTCCTTAATATTCAAATAGCTGTTTTCTTGGAAACTAATAGGTTCATGTAAATTTTGCTCCATATTAATGTTTCAATGTTATTAATATGGTTACTTGAATACAAACGTTATACTGTTTGTGATTTGCTGCTCGTGAGTCATGTTACGTTTCGAGTTGTGTGATTGGTGGTGGAGCGAGGAGGTGGGATCGGTTGGACTGGAGAAACGCCGAAGACGATCGCGGGAGAGGAGCAGGAGGGAGAGACGAACTAAAAGTTTTTAGTTTGCAAAGTGTGTTTTCTTGGACAGACTAGCCCGGTCAGTCAGCTGTCTTCTGTGTCTCGATGCTTTTCGCATCAAGTGGAGACGAGAAGTTGAGACCGTTTGATTTGTGACTGTTTGGAGACGGAGAACAGTAGCTAGCTGTGCTCTTAGCCTGTCGCGAGGAGGAAGAAGATGGAATATTACAAAAAGGTGCTTTCGGAGTTCTTTTGGTGTATTAAACATTTATTAAGCTATTTTCTGGTTAAGATCATAAACGGTGAATAATAGCCGAACAAACTCAAAGGAGCATATTTGTGTTTAAACTAAAGGGTGTTAGCAGAGTTTAAAAGCAGAACAAGATTAAAGAGACATTAAGTTCAATTCATTTTTCAGTTGTCGGTATTGAGTGAAACCATATTATTGGTTTACTGTTTCAGTTGGGGGTTATTTCATTTCAGTGCAAGTATAATTTGGTTTTTCTTTTCCCTGTTAATAAACTGTAAATCAGTCCATTGGAACAAACTTGTCAGGTGATTCCTTTTAAGTGCATATAGTCATAAGTGTACTGTTTAAAGAAAGCAGGAAATAATACTGAAATTAAAGTGACGTTGCTATTCAGTCAAGTGAGAGTTCATAATATATGAGTAGAGGTTTAACTAGCTCATAAGGGAGTTAACATTTACGAACCTAGGGCGCTAACCTGTGGTGTATGTGAACACCACACATACAGGGCTCCTCCTCCACCTCCACCTTCACCCCCTCATCCTCATCCTCATCCTCCGCCTTCAGCCTCCCTTCATGTTGTTGTTGTGATGAGAGCTGCATTAGTAAACATCAGAGGCGCACTGGTCACTAATGGCTGACGCTGCTGCACAAAGGAGCTGGAATTACATGAGCTTTGATGGAGGCGGTGGTGTGTGTGTGTGTGTGTGTGTGTGTGTGTGTGTGTGTGTGTGTGTGTGTGTGTGTGTGTGTGTGTGTGTGTGTGTGTGTGTGTGTGGGATCAGTCTTTCTCTGTGTGCTCATTGCTCCCACTGTAACTCCCACTGACCTAAAGAGTATATTCACATCCTAACGTGTACTAAGAGTAGAGGTCCACACCAGCGTGTTGGTGGGGTGATCTCAGACCCTCCAGCTTGACCTGCTGGCCTTTGGGGAGGTGAACACATGGATATTTAAAAATAACATATATAAAACACAGGTGATATGACATCTAACACTTTTTAAGGCCTGATCACAGAGGGGCTAAGAGACAGAAGTCAATGGTACAAATACACCTTTTGAATAAACTGTGTGAACCTTTTGTCTCGTTAAAGACTAATGAGCTAATGAGACGCCAGTGGAGAGCGGAGAGACTCCTGTCCAATCAGAACTGTGTCAGCACAGTGACATCATTCAGCTAGGCAAACACTGGCTCGACTCTCGCCTTCAGACGTACGGTGCTTCTGTTATTTAACGCTGTGGATTCACAGCTTCTTCACTGTTTGAGGAAACAACAACGCAGGTTTGCACATTTACAACATTTGGAGTCATTTCGTGTCTTTTCTTCTGTCTTTTGTCCCATCCCTTCTCACTGAGTCTGAAACTTATTGCCCGTAATTGTGACAAATTAAATCGGCTTTCTGGCTTCTTTTTCCAGGTTTGTCATAAGATAAGAAGCTTAGGAGGGCAACGATTTTAATTGAACCCTCTGAAACAGTCGTCCAATAGCCGAGCGAGGATTTTGGGTCTCAGCTGACGCACACGTCAGTGTAATTGGTTAGATAAGGTGCTGTTTTCTGCACGCCTTTGATGCTGCTGCTTTTCCCACAATCATTTTCACTCTTTGTGCCTCTTCAAAACACGTAATAACACCGTGAACCACGAAGCACCAACAGGTAGGCGATAGATAAAGGTTATTATAGATATTCATACTCCGCTGTGTGAACAGGAAGCAGAAACAACAATGTGCATCATGAAATCGAACATTTAAACAGTTTGTCACAGGTGAGCTGTCGTTCAGTGATTCCGTATGTTTGTCTCTTTTCTTTCTACGTGTGATGTGTTGAGATGAAAATTCATGTTTTTAGAGGGACATATTAAAAGACCATGTGAGACTAAAGCTGCAGCGACGCTCCCTCGAGGCCGCAGTGCTGCTCACAGCCGTGTCAGGAGCGTTGGACAGAACAAACACCTTCAGCACCTCAGCAGAGGTGAAGGTTCATCCTGTGGAGAGCAGGAGCAGCAGCAGCCCACAGCTAGACTGAACTGGAAGCCGATGCAGACGTGTTTTTCTCATCTTTAGGTCTGCGTCCTTAATGAGAAATCCATTTCTCTCTTCAGGTGATAGGCTGCACCGAATCATGGCTCATAAAGGTTTTTAATGGAACCTGATGGATCAGGAATCAGGCTGACACCAAGTAATGGAGCCACATGCTGATAAAGACAAAAAAACCCAAAACCCTCTCATATGTCCACAAGGAGGAAACATTCAACCTGATTTGATCTGTTGCCATGGAGACCCACCTCTCCTCTCCACTTGCCATTCAGAGACCCTCACTCATTCATCTCCATTTACTGAGACGGCAAATCAAAACCCTCTTGAAAGGATTGTAAAGTAGGACTAACACCTGCAGCCAGAGCATCCAGCATCGAAATCACAGTCAGTCCCTGAACGCCTCGTGTGTTTTTAACTGAATCTGACTGAAAAGAGCTGCTGAGCGTGTTGAAACATCATACTGCTTCATTTTGCTGCAATGTGACAGAAACAAGAGATGAGCATCTCTCAATAAATATCTGCCTATTTAGCTGCTAAATGCTGCCCTGTGTTCGCCGGCTCGTCTCCACCTGTGCTCCACCTGCTGTTCGCTGCTCAGCAGGTGGAGCACAGGTGAGTCTGTCAGGGCTTGTTTGATGGAAGCAGGGCTGATAAGGGCGAATGAAAACAGCGAACGAGTAGCTGAAGCGTCCTGCTGAAGCTGCCTTCTTCCTTTCTTTAACAATGTTTGTTTGTCTTTTTGTTAAATTGTCTTTTAAATGCTTCTTATTGTCTTTTTGTAAGTTTAAAAGTGCATCGTAAATAAAGTTTTACTCATTTCAAGTTTAGCTGTTAATTTAAAAGTAGCTGTGAAGAAACTGCTGGTGTCAGTGTGTCTGAACATTAAACTGAATAGAACTGCATTTTGCAGTGTCTTGAACGCACCATATCTGCACATGTTCCTCCTGTTTTGACCCATTTCCACAATTAATGAAACCATGCAGAAAGTATCGGTCACAGAGCAGCGAGCGGACCACCTGAAGGGGAAACTTGGCTCTTCTCCGTCACAACAGTTAACTCCAGATGACGACACGGCCTCCTCTCGAAGTGCAGCTGTTCCTTTTGTTTGAATTTCCATGTTTCCATATTCTGCAGACTGCTGCATGTTTGCTTTGCAGGAAATAAAACCAGTCATGAATAATTTCACTGAAGCAGGAGGTTTCATCAGGTGAGCTGCTGGAATCAAACCAGCAGGAAAAAAAAAGGTTTGTGGAGCCAAAGTTTGAGTTCCTCTGCTTCCAGACTCTTTCCTGAGATCTCCTGACTCGTCCTGCTGAGTCTCTCAATCAATCAATCAATCAATCAATCAATCAATCAATCAATCAATCAATCAATCAATCAATCAATCAATCAATCAATCAATCAATCAATCAATCAATCAGCTGACAGAGGACACTGACCGACAGACTGACAGTTTTTTTATTCAACAATTTCCATCATTGTTGGTTTTCCTTTAACTTTAGTTTCATCTCAGCTGAACTTTATTGAGATTCGGGCTGCTGGGAGACATCATTAATAACTGAATGTCAGGGTTTGGCAGTGTGTCAGCACAGCTTCAGCCAGCCCACCTGCACACCTGCGGCTCGTCACTGATCACCTGTGCAGGATTTAGACCCTGTTTGTTCTCTCCAGTCTTTGCTGATTGTCGTCTGTGGTTTTTTATCTCGGCTCTGTTTGGATCAAACCTTAGAAAACCTGAGCCAAACGCCACCTGGATCTCCTGCCGTGAGGCCGCCAGCTCTTCTGCCGTTCCTCCCCGTGAACTCGGCTCAGCTCGTCTGAATCACATGTTTCATATTGATCTTGAATTACACAGTAAACTGCCTTCCTTTGCACCAATACCTGCCTCTCGTTCTGCTCGTGGGCTCTGCTAAAAAACGGACATTATGGTAAAAAGAAGTCCCCTGCACGTCTTTGAGCAGAACTCTTGTGGTCGCCGGATCTGCTAACTAGCACTGAGTGAACTGACCAATGGGAAGCTCCCTGCCTTTGTGGGGTCAAACTGCAGGTGACGCATCGTTCTGTCCAAAACTGACAGGAGGGCCGCTGATCCAAACACACCCAGCGTGAGGTCACCTGTGTTAAGCCTGTGTTAAGCCCCCCCCCCCCGAGGAGCAGATTGATCTGCGGTACCTGAGAAATGCCAAACCTCTTACGTTCGCTCCGATGCAGATTGCTGGACTCTTTGGCTCTCGTTCAGGCCCAGCAGGATCCTTCTTGCTCTTTCGCTCTGACATTGACTTGCACTTAAAGAAGCTACAGGGTGCTTCATGTATTCATTGCTGTCCTCCACTGGTCCAGCGCTGCCTTTCATGGTAACTGCTACACATTGTTCGTCCTTTATGTTCTCAGTGAACTTCAGTCTAAACTAGAGTTAAAATTGGAAAAATAGTTGTTTTACTCCTGTTTTTACTGTTTGCAGAGCTAAAGCTCCAAAGCAAAGGTGGCCGACTCGAGCCTTTTGACTCAAGTCCCGAATTTGAGGACTTGAGACTTGTTTGACAAAAACTGATAAAAGACTCGACTTTGACTTGGTACAGAATTCATGATTTGAGACTTGACTTAGACTTGAGGCACATGACATTTTTTATTAAGTATTTGTATGTTTCTACATATTGAGAGTCACCTTTTGTTCTTGGAACATGACGGCTGATTTCTAGTGCAGCGCAAACAAACCTGCCGACCTACAAGGCAGACAGCCGTTGTGGAGGGGGCTGGTCCAAAGGTAATAAAAGCTGGAGTAGTAAGAGGAGAGCAGCAGTCTGCAGCTCAGAAATCAGCCAAACAACCACAAAATCCAACTTCATCCGTCACCACAAGTCCCACAAAGAAGAAAGATGTGTGAATGTTAGCCAGCTTCAAACGTTAAGTTTAAGCAATGTTAGACATCAAAACAATCATGTTGAAAATAAAACTCATCATAAATCAGCAGAACTTTGTCTGCCTTGACTTGACTTGCACATGTGTGACTCTCCCACCTCTTTTGGTATAAAGAGGATTTATTTAGAGTGAGTATCAGACAGGAACCACTCGTACGAACAGATGTGGTCTCAGTTGGTTCGTAGAGTCATTTCAACATATTCACTCATCTTCTTTCTCGCAGGAGTGAAGACGCTTGTTTAACTTAAAGCAGCTGTCGTCATTATTTTCACGATAACAATGTTAGAAATGACCATGAAAAAACGATGTGAAAGGTGTCATCACCTGAGTCTGCAGCTGCCCTCAGCTTCAGCTTCACAGTGAGTTTCAGGTCACAGCTTCAGTGTTTTGTTTCACTCTCATGGCTCTCATAACGTTGTTTTTGGAGCAGTTTTCAGAGAAAAAGCTGTAAAACCGTCTGTACGCCACCTGCTCAGCAGCTACCAGCAGGCAGACAGAGTTAGAGGAGAGCTGGTGCACTTGAAGCCGCTAAAGGACCAGATGTTTCCCTCAGCAGCTGGTGGAGACCAAAAACGGAGCTGAAAGAGTGCCCCCTATAGGTCCTAGTCCAGATTACACCATGCATACTGTCTCATCTCGATGACGACTCAGTTATCTCGTCATCTGATGCCGAAAAAAGTTGGAAAAGCCTCAGTTAGCACAGTGAGAGCAAGTGTAGATCAAATGCAGGTTGATTTAGAGTTAAGATGTTGTCGTTTGACTTTATTAAGAAGTATGCACAATTATCGAACGAGGCAGCTGACGTGAATTATGTTCTGATTATGGTTTAAATCACGTCTCAGTGCAACAGTCTACAAAGAGTCTACAAAGAAAATCTTTAAGAAGCAGTGAAAATGAATGCAAAGCGAAACAGGCTTTCTCCAAAAGGTTTGCAATTCTGCAAACAAAAATAAAATAAAAAATACAAAATCAAAGTATTCCTGCTTGAGGCTCGAGCTGTTCATTTTTCCCATCATCCCCACGGTCCTACATGCTCAGTGTGTGTCCGCTTCATTTGAATGATCTGTTGGATGGTTTGACATCAGGTTTGTCAGACAGACAGAGGTTTAAAGCAGGCGGCGTCACCAGCAGCTGGCTGTACGTCTCACACATGACTGACTGAAAGACAAGAAAGACATTTCTGTGACTCTGAAAGACAAGAAAGACATTTCTGTGACTCTGAAAGACAAGAAAGACATTTCTGTGACTCTGAAAGACAAGAAAGACATTTCTATGACATTTCCAAAACCACAGACAACGTGTGGGTGCATGTCCTAAAGCCAGGGAGGGAGAGCTGCTCACTGAGGCCTGAGAGCACAAAGTGTGTGTGAACAGTGTGTGTGTGTGTGTGTGTGTGTGTGTGTGTGTGTGTGTGTGTGTGTGTGTGTGTGTGTGTGAACAGTGCCAGCTGGAGCAGTTTGATCTGGTTGTGGCTGTTAGCTGTTAGCAGCAGCAGCGCCGACACTGAGACACTAAATCCATCGACTGACGCCTCTAAAGCTCCTGAACAAAGCCCTCTGCTGCATTGATTATTCTGCTGCAGGGATATGGAGAACACACTCTCTCTCTCTCTCTCTCTATCACACACACACACACACACACACACACACACACACACACACACACACACACACACACACACACACAGCTGTGTCATGAAATGTCATTTAATAATCTTCAGCACGCAGACCAGACGTGTCGGAGAGACAGAGGAAGTGCTCGTAGCGGTAGCTCAGAGAGGCCAAAACAGAAAACTCTCTTAGCAGCAACTGTTTTACTTTTCATCGTGAGGATCGTGAGGTAAACAAAAGAAAAATGCCGTTAACGTTAGAAAGTCATCAACCAGAAATCAGCTGATGTGACTCAGTCTTCAGTTTGATGAATTAAAGGACTTACTCGATGAGCCTCAGTCGTCCTTACAGAACAGATTATTACCTCATAAATCTGACATCAGAGAAGCTCTCTGCAGCGTCATGCATGAAACTGAACATCCATCAGCTTCATGCAGCATGAACAAATCATCACAGAATGAGTTTAATGAGGGAGGAGGCGAAACGATGCCGTCAGAGCCGTTCAGAAGGTCTGCACCTAAAGTTAAGCTGCAGAGGGCCAGAGCCTCCTGACACGAGGCTGTGACGGAGGCCTCTCAGGTTAGCTCACCTGTCAGCGCTCAAACTAAACATCATATCCAGTAAAGCTGTGCACAGCGGAGGAGTCGGGGCTGATGCAGCCGGCTCAGAACGACGCCTGCCTGCTAAAAGCATCAGTGGAGCATCAGTGTGAACTCCAGCATGAGACGTTTGCTCTCTTGATTAAAGTCGCTCTTTGGAATCAACACTGAAGACCTTTTTTTAACTCTCATTCATTTCCATAAGAAGCTGTTTTCGTGTAAAACTCTCAGACTGCCGCGCTGACTCGGCCTGATTGAAAAGCTGCTGTTGGTTTGAGAGGCACTTTGCACTAAATCGGAGTGACTGATTGGGTTAGTAGCTTGTCTGGTTAGATTATAAGACAGACAGATTTTCTCCCTCCAGAGGAACAAATTCACCCAGAAAGGCAGAGAGCGAACTGCAGCAGAGTTTATCAGTCAGTCCGTGTCTCATCTCAATCTGCAGCGATAGGCCAGCTCACATTAACGTCACCACTCGCCAAACTTACCGCTGTTTCATGTCAGAGCAGCAAAGTTTCTGATGCGCACTAATATAAACTTCACTGAGGACACACAAACCTCCACCGCTGAGGCCAAAGAGTGCGTCTCCAAACAAGAAATACTCTGTGGATCGATTCACAGTGAGAGAATCGGCTTTATCGGCCAAATCTGAGTACAAATACAAAGATATGAGTCTGGTTTTTCATTGTTCTCAGTTTGTGAACGGGAATAAAGGAATAAAGGATGACAGAGGTGAAGAAATAAAGGTAAAGAACAGAGAGCATTGTTGTGTGCGCAGGTGTGTGGAGAAGAAGGTGCATATATGAATGTATGGAGATGTGTTTAATAACAGCCTAAATAAAATATACAAGTCAACAACAATACAGACTGTAAACAGTGAATAACAGATGGATGATTATGTTCAGTTTGTGAATGTATTCATGTCTGCTCAGCCTGCAGTATTTATATTCTCTACTTATACTCTGTATGTTCTGTGATTGTGTTCATCGAGATTTTCGTAAAAGATATAAACAAAAACCAAAACAAACATAAGCCTGAATAAATAAATGAATAAATAAATAAATAATAACAAATCCTTCTGGAGGCGATGTTGGTGTCTCCTGTTTTCTTCTTGCTGTCTGTGATAATGAAATGTCCCCGGCGGCTTTTTTTTTTAACTTAAGGTCCTGATGCTGCAGGAAAACGTCCCGTTTCCGTCCACGTGCACAGAAACCTGAGCCGTCACCCCGCCCGCCTGCTCGCCCTCCTCCGTCTCTGAGGGGAGGTAAAATCAAAGCACGCTGATGAAACATCTTAATAAATGTGCTTTAAGCACAGTGTGGAGGCCTGTGTGAGACTTTCCTGAAGGCCTGTCTCACGCAGACACACTGACAACGAGGCGAGTTCAGCTGTTAAAACCAGCTCAAATTCAACCCCAGGATTCAGTGAAGGACTACAGGATGCAACACGAGGATGAAGCACCGCGAACGACTCACTGAACGCACCATGCTCCTAACGCCTCACCTCCATGCTTTAAACTGTCTCTGAGAGGACTTTTCTCTGAAGGAGGAGCCAAAACAGTCCCTTAAAACTGCTTCCTAAGAACTCGGACCTCGGAGTCGTTGCTAAACTGGAGATAATACAGATTAAACCAACGTGACGAACTCATGCGGTGTGTCCGAGAGCTGCTGCACAACAGCACAGGTGCTGTGACCAGGAACCATGTGACGAGACCACAACCCACCAATCCACATGCACCGCGGCGAGCAGGCTCGATGGCCTTTGGTGAGATCTGTTCGCCGTGTTGTCCAGCTGCTCGCTGCAGCAGAGGCTGCGCTGCATGTGCAGCTGTGTGTGTTGAGTGTGGAACATCATTTCAAAAGTGAAGAGTCTGATGAAGCAGTGATGTGTGAGCGTTCAGGCTGCAGAGCAAACATCCACAGACATGAAGGAGGTTTTCACACAGCTTCGTGTCCAGGATCAAAGAGCCGTGCTCAGTGTGGCTGTGGATGGACGCGTGGACCATAATGACACGTGCAGCTGGAAGTTCAGAGGACGCAGTGACTGAATCCTGCTTCACGTGTTTCTAGTTGGCACAGCTCGATTAATTAAGTTCATTCATTAAATGAGTCCACTGACTCATCTTTGTCTTTGTGAACTGACTCTTAGACGATGTCGCCGTAAACAAACTCAAACCAATAATGGAAAGAAACTGCTTCTGTGACGAGTGTTGTGTGTCACGGCCTGCAGCCTGTAGACCTCCAGCACCACCCAAAAGCTACTGAAAACACCTCCACAGCTGCGCTCCAAGCCCCACCCCCAAAGTACAGGAACTGCGTGTCCCTGATTGGTCGATCCATTTTCAAAAGTTATTTTTTTTGTTTGCGGTGCTTCGACACATTGACATGGAGTCAGGGAGCGCAGCACCGTCACAGCAGCCTGTTGGTGTCTGTGGTGGAAACACCGACAGCAACAGGCTGAAGGAACCTTTTAGTTCCTTAAAGTGGTTCCTCTGACTGAAAGTTCCAGGTGCTGCAGGCAGACATGCAGCTAATGAGCCCCGGATGACGAGCTCCTCCACTGAAGGAAGGAAGCCGAAGCTGCCTTGTAGTTTGAAGAATAATGACAGTGTTGGATTTCTAACAGATCATTTTATTTTATTTGGTTGAAAACCTTTTGGGAGAAATCCTCTCAGAGGTCTTGTTGGTTTCCAGTTTTTCTGTATAAATTTGCGAATAACTTTCAACAAGTGTCACAAAGACTGCTGCACTTTCTGCAAGTAACTTTCATTTCAGCCAAAGGAGGACGAAGACAAGAGGGAGGACATGTCTGACGTCTCATCATGTTTCTGCCACCAGACGGACACCAGAGGCCCAGACGGAAAAAGGAGACATAATTAAGAACAGATGCTCCACTTTCTAATGTTTCTGAATGGAAAAGACACTGATGGTCTGAACAGGAGACAAACTGGGAGCTGACAGGACACAATAAAACAAAGAGTCTGCTGATTTGGAATAAGTAAAGGACACTTTTCTGACCAGACAGACGACCTCGAAGCAGAAGACGGCAAAGAAGCTGCTGCTGTGACTGAAATGAGACGTGAAGTTCATCACACGCCAAAAACAAAAAAGGTCAAGACAACTTTGCTCTTCTTACAAATCGTAAAGTTTGTCCTGATTTCTCTCTGATTTCAAAGTGATTTCATCGTGTCCTCCATCAGGGGACAGAGTCAGACAGCTAAGTGAAAATCTGAAGAATAATAAAAGTTAAATCTTAAGTTTAAGTTTTGTTTTTGTTTGTCAGCTCAGGCAGAGAAAGTTTGACTGTCGAGCTTCATCCTTAATTATCACACAGATCTCAGGTCAGTGTGCCAACATGTCAGTGACCTGAATGTTACTGCAGGTTTATTTTAACGCCATCGTCGCCCTAATCAAAGCCAAAAAGCAAAACATCTTAATAAAGCTGTTCTTCATCATCACAGGAGAAATCATCATCACAGCTGGCTCAGTATTGGCCTCGTTTTCAGATTTAGTGTTGACACTGTTGTCAGATCAGGTCTCAGTTTCGGGGATTGAATCCACGGTTTCAGCCAGCTCGTCACACAGGAGGCGTTTCAGCTGTCTTCTTCTTCACGGCCGTCCATCTCCCACACGTCTGAGCCAACAGCCACTCTTCTGCTTCTGTGCGTTGGGTTCAAAGCCTGTGCGATCCACACAGAAGGCTGTCCCTGAACGCACCCTGCAGAGACACAGATGGACCGAAGCTGCTGCTGCTCCGCTGACAACACGTCATGCTCGGCTCAGCTGTGCTTTCAGAAGGCTCTGCTGTCTCGTTAACGTTAATCTCAAGGTACAGCTGAGGCTGAAAGGCACTCTCGACTCTGACCTGATGATGGCGCTGCATTAAAGGTTGGTGGCTTCCTAAAGTTGTGAGCAATCGTCTGCTGAGGGACATGTCTGTCTGTGTAAAGCTTCATGAAGCTGGTTCAGTTTCAGTGCAGCACACTGAGCATTTCCAGGTGTTTCCACGATCATCACAGCTGCTGTTCTGTCTTTGAGAAAAGGCCGGCGGTCTTTTTCTGGAGCATCTTCATCATCTTCCTCCCGTCCGTCTGTCATAAATCAGTCCACTGTGAGCTTTATTGATATGAAAGTCAAGGACGCCGACGTCTTTCTCTCCTCTCATCTTTTTCTCTTTGGTTGTGTTCGCTTCCTTTTCACTCCTCCAGCTGTGACTCATCAGCTCGTGGCAGGAAGTGATGAATTTGACAGAAAGGATTTCTTTATCTTTCTTTCTGCAGGTTCTGTGCGATGAGCTCAGGGACGACAACACCCTGACGAAGACTGGGCTTCATCTGAAATAAGTGTTTTCAATGTAATAGTTTTTAAGAACTCAGCAGGCTTGTTTTTCATTTTCATTCCTCTCGTGCAGGTCAGCCCTCGTCAGACATCAGAAACTTCACCAACAACAAAACCTGTCATCATCAAAAACACATGCACAAGCTTATTTAATATGTCAGTCATGTGTTTTTAGGGTATTTTGCCTGTTTTGCATGCTGCTATCAGTCTGTCCAACAGATATCCGTCTCCTGTCTGAAACTGAATATTTTACACGTTATTCTATCAGTATGTCAAGGAGTTCTCAAAAAAGGCCCATTTACTTTACTTATGTAGATGATTGTCTACAGTATATTTTTGGCTATCTATACTTATTTTTAGGCTATATATATTTATGTTTAGGCCATTTACTGTATTTAGCATTTCAAGCCCTGTGTAATATCCTTCTTTGCACTTAATTTGGCTGTAAATTGTCCACTGAAGCAGCGTATCCCGACTCTCTGAATTTCATTGGCTGAGCGAAGTGCCACTCATTGGCCCCTGCTCTGCACACGAATGAGGAGATCCAGGCAATTCCCTTAAACGTGGAATCTCATTCAGTTTATGTCATTCTGCAAAAAGTCGTTATATTGGCCGTGACCGCTGGGACTTTTAGGGAAGCTCAGAAAATGATAATCCATGAAGTGTGAAATTGCTTAAAGTGAACAGAGTAGATGAGAGTCCTGAGGCTGGAAAGTGTTTTCTGATGAGTGACTGCGGATGGCAAAACTAGAGCTGTTAAATTTCTGCTTTTTATTGGGAAATCTGTGAAGTCAGAACACGTCAAAGTGAAAGTCTTTCACTCTGATTTTAATTTTCTCTGTAGGTTTCAGTAGCAAGTGCTAATGTTGCATAGATTGAACTTTAAAAAACAAAGATGGTAATGCTGCTCCTGTCTGTCTGTCTGTCTGCCTGTCTGTCTGTCTGTCTGTCTGCCTGCCTGCCTGCCTGCCTGTCTGCCTGCCTGCCTGCCTGCCTGTCTGCCTGCCTGCCTGCCTGCCTGCCTGCCTGCCTGCCTGTCTGTCTGTCTGTCTGTCTGTCTGTCTGTCTGTCTGTCTGCCTGTCTGTCTGTCTGTCTGTCTGTCTGTCTGTCTGTCTGTCTGTCTGTCTGTCTGTCTGTCTGTCTGTATTGTTCCCTGATGGCAGCCGATTGGGACCATTTCCATCTGACAGGTGTGTGTCAGGTGTGTGTCAGGTGTGTATCAGGTGTGTGTAAGGTGTGTGTCAGGTGTGTATCAGGTGTGTGTCAGGTGTGTGTAAGGTGTGTGTCAGGTGTGTGTCAGGTGTGTATCAGGTGTGTATCAGGTGTGTGTAAGGTGTGTGTCAGGTGTGTATCAGGTGTGTGTCAGGTGTGTGTCAGGTGGTACCCTGGGTGTGGTCACCTGTAGGTTGGATGAGAATTGTAGTATTTTGCCTTTTGTGTTTTACTCATCTGTCCTTGATGCTGCATCTTCTGATCCTCTGCATCCAAAAACGAGCCAGTCCCCATAGACTTCCACATTAAAATGTCCAACTTTACATTGCCCTGCTATTTTTAGACTGTGTCGTTATAAATATGAAAAATAGCTTGAGGAAATTTGTAGAAACAGAATTTTACATCAAATAATTTCCCTCCTGCTGATCAGTAAAGTATTATTTTACCATCAGCCTGATGATCAACTGCAGAACTGACTGAATAATCTTGTCGTGTCAGTTGAGAATATGTGTCTTATAAACATCTTCACACACTGTGGAATCAGGTTGAGCTCGAATCATGTTTTAATTGATCACACTCAGGAAAACAAGCATTCCACAGACTGAAACAGGCTTCATGTTACACGAACGAGACAAATGTCCACAAAGAGGGACATTTAATATCCAACAGCTGTGATCTGAGAACTTTCCATGCTAATGTAAAAACTTCACAACAACAATCCACAAAACATGCAGACGCGTCTCTGAACGACACCCACAACGTGTTGAACAGCGAGTTCTTGTGACAGACAAACATCTAAGCGATGCGGTCCTGATGAGGTCCAGCTCTAGTCTTTGGTCCCTGAGCTCTTCAGATTTTTGCTTGTGTTTTTTCTCTGGCAAGGCATGAGCAGCTTGTGTGCGCGAAGTCTGAACTTCTGATCCCTCACGCTGTAAATTATGACATTCCAGCAACTGTTGGTGGCCAAAATCCAGAAGGCGAAAAAGGAAAAGTTGCACCATATATTCCCCAAAACGTTCCCGACCACGAATACAGCGATGGGGGTGAATGAAGCGGTAAACGCCACAGTCAGCGTCCCAATCGTTCTGGCTGCTTTGATGTCGGAGAAGGTGGGTTTGGAGGTGCTTTGGCTCTCGGCCTCGGCCAGGTGTTTCCTGCGCTTCGAATGCTGCCGGATGCTGGACAGAGAGATGACGTTGATGACCACAGTTCCACCCAGGAGAGTGAAGTCAAACGTGGGGAACAGAAGGAGGATGTTCCAGGCCTGGCTGGGGAACTCGCCAATGGTCCCCAGAGCGTAATTACACATCCGGCTGCAGGAGTTGTACTCCAGAGCGATCTCACTGCTGAAAACCATCGGAGAGACCGCCAAGAAGAAACTTCCCACCCAGGAGAGGACGATGAGGATGGTGGTCCTTTTCCGTGTGATCACAGAGTCCTTGTGCAACGGCCGCAGCACAGCGATGCTCCTCTCGATGGTCATCAGGAAAATGGTGGTGATGGAGACCAAAGTGCAGCCGGCAAAGATGGGGCCGATAACGTTGCACGGGTGGAAACTCACCGACTGTGAGTTGTATGAAGTCCACTCTGGTGCCGAGTCGGTCACCATGAGGTAGACCTCGGCGTAGACAGACAGCGGCACCACGAAGATCCCCACGGCCAGATCTGCCACAGCGAGGGACGCCTTCAGGTAGCCCTGCGGCGTGTGGAAGTGCTTAGTCCCTAAAATCACAGCCAGAGTCACCAAATTCCCAAACAAGATGGCGAAGATGAGCAGCACCATGAAGAGCACCATGAGGATTTTGTTGGCCAGCGTACAGCAGCACACGGTGCAGTGTGCCGGTTCAGTTCTGTGCAGCATGGTGGGAGTGCTGGTCTCAATCATTGGAACAAGAGACGCTGCAGCGTTCACTTCATGACCTACAATCACAAAGAGGAAGTCAAGAGTTACAAAAACTGCTCATGTAAAATGTGCTGCGTGAAAAAACACCAAATTCTGCTCAAATCAACCCACAGAGAAGCGTTTGTGCATCTGCATGTGACAACTGTGGGATCGTTAAGTTTGGGGAAAATGTTGGTTATCTTTAAAAGCAAAAGCTAACGCTAGCTCTGTGATGTGTCTGTAATGGGTTTACAGTCCCTGCTCTCCTGCATGAAGACTGGATCCACCTCACACCCATCCAGCGCCCCGACCTCCACAGCCTGAAGAGGAGCTCACAGCGGTGGTTTTGTTGCGAGTTGATGCGTCAGCCCATCAGGATAAACCGCGGTCCTGTTTCCAGGTGTTAATCTACATCAGTGCTCATGTCTGGATCAACACTTCGCTGCTACTGGACCCTGAAGGCGTCAGAAGATGCAGCCCTGCAGCTCAGCTGATGTGTGCCCTTACAGTCTGCTGCCTTCACACATGAAGTTCCACCTTCAGATCACTCTGACTGAAGGTGGGGCCTGATATAAATTACATATATGAATTAATAGACCTACAGCATGTGAAGCTGTGGTGGAACAATCTTTGACAAATCATTTACAGCATGTTGTGGCAAAATTCTGGATCAAAGATTTCATTTTGTGTTAATGATGTTTCACTTTATTGTCCTTTAACTTCCTGCGCTGATGTCATGATGCAGCAGCAACACAGCTGATCTGATGTCAGCTGACGTGAGGACGGAGCAGACCAGTGCTGGATGGATGGATGGATGGATGGATGGATGGATGGATGGATGGATGGATGGATGGATGGATGGATGATGATGATGGACGGTGGATGGATGGCTGGATGGATGGATGGATGGATGGATGGATGGATGGATGGATGGAAGGATGGATGGATGGACACTACTTACTCCTGCGGGGAGGGGTGACGTCATAATCTGGTCGGATAAGCAGCTGTAATAGTAAACAGAACCCAGCTGGCGCTCGTGGACTCTTTAATCCGCAGAGGTACAAACGTTCACGCGCTGCAGAGCGAGGTGGTTCCTGACATCCTCCGTCAGTTACAGTGAAAAATAACGTCAGCCTTACTCAGTTCAGCCTGATGTTCCACATGTTAAACTGTGAGGGGTTAATGTACTGAGGACCATCCTGTAGTTCATTTTCTCTTAAAAATGTCCTCAAGTTATTTTTCAGAAGCGGCCAAGCTGAAACACTGAGACATCCAGTCACGACCAGAGCCTGCAGCTCAGAGTGTCTTAAAATGCTCCTCGGTGCTCCTTCAGTGATCATCTCCACATATTCCCGCGTTAAATAAATGTTAAATAAGATAAAAGATGCGTCCAGTTTTTAGGACATCCATGCTGATAAATATGACAAAGACGCAGCTGCAGGCTATCCTGTCACTGCTTATTTTGCTTTTCAGTTTCACATGTCATATCCTCAAGCTTGTTTTTCACTGTATATCCATCTACAGCGCGCAGTCATGCGGAAACCTCCCGCACATCCGGCCAATGATCCCCGGGACGCACGGAGAATCCATCACTTTCCAGCGCGCACGGACCCGCACTGTCCACCAAGACTGCGCGTCTTACAGGACACGCGCTTTAAAGTGTTTGAACCACAGTCACCGTCACTCTGTCTGTCTGACATTTTGTTTAAGGAATAATTTGGGCTGTTAGTGTGCAGAGAGACACACAGATCTTCTGGGTTTTAGCGCACTTCCAGATTCTCTGCAGGGACTCTCTTTGAAAACAGTTTCCTGATATTTTTATGGAAGGTCAACTCATCCACTGACTCACATCTTCATTGTCAGGTCATATCAGACATTAACACGCAACTCTACTCACTTTTAGCCTTAAATTCCCTTCAAGACGCGGAATCCAGCCTTCCGTGAAGCTGCATTTCCCCTCTGGACATCCACACAGCGGGCGGCCACTGCAGCTCAAACCATCCCACAGTCTCCAAGAGGAAAATAAAGGAAAAGAGTCCAGTAACAGAACCAGATCCAGATGCTGGTCCCTGAACGGGAGGATGGATCCGCGCCACCGGAGGCTGCGCTCTGATGCGCTCCGCTCCGGAACGACGGTTAAAGTGTCTCCTCCGCTGGTTCCTCTATTGGCTGAGGATGCGGATGACAGAGGAGTCCCCCGCCTATAACACGAAGGCTGCTGCAGTCCAGGACGTGCGTGCCGGAGGATGAAGATGGTTGTATGTCCCGTCACTGTGTCCGACTGGCTGTGAATCCCTGGCAGAATCTCCTCCGGGTCCGCTCCTCCTCTGAAAGCCTCCTTTCCTTTTTTTTTTTTTTTTTTTTTGTCGTCTCAGGCTGGAGTCCATGACCGTCACAGCTGTCAGCAAGAGAAAGAGGTTCCACCTGAGCTCAGACTCTTTCTTTTCTGCTCAATCACTTCATGACATCTTTGCCTTTTTCGACACTTCACATACAAAGTGGGCCAAAGTCCCTGAAAGGTCCAGATTCATTGCGCGTCACCGGGATGTGTTCGTGTGTCCATCCGTCATTACATCACTCTTATGCTCATTTATTACAGATTCCTAATTAATGAGTTTGAATGGAGTCACAGCAGACCTGTGGAGGTATGGTCTCTGCAGGGATCAGCTGATCCATCCAGTCAGAGAGACAGAGAGCAGTGGACATCATTATCTGTCCTCCTCACAGAGAGACAGAGAGCAGTGGACATCATTATCTGTCCTCCTCACAGAGAGACAGAGAGCAGTGGACATCATATCTGTCCTCCTCACAGAGAGACAGAGAGCAGTGGACATCATATCTGTCCTCCTCACAGAGAGACAGAGAGCAGTGGACATCATTATCTGTCCTCCTCACAGAGAGACAGAGAGCAGTGGACATCATATCTGTCCTCCTCACAGAGAGACAGAGAGCAGTGGACATCATTATCTGTCCTCCTCACAGAGGGACAGAGACCAATGGACATCATTATCTGTCCTCCTCACAGTCACTGCAGACAAAGAATAACTCGTGCAGTAAAGGTGGAGAGTGGAGAGCTTTCATCCAAAGTGCTTTATTATCTTTAGAATTATTTTTATGCTCTCTTATATGATGTACATAAATACAGCCGATTTTATTTTGCATCTTTTCTGCGTCTATTTCTTCTGTGTGTGTGTGTGTGTGTGTGTGTGTGTGTGTGTGTGTGTGTGTGTGTGTGTGTGTGTAGAACACATACACAGCAGATATAACACCTCATGTAAGGTGTATAAGGCAGTACAGAGGGTGCGTTCAGGGTGCGTTCAGGGTGCGTTCAGGCCATCGTTGAACCCACTGACACAACAGGCAGCTCTCACTGCTGGAGCATCGTGACCTCTGCAGCCCGACCCCTCCTCTCTCCTTCCTTCAGCCTCCGTTTCTCCTTTGACTCCTCATCATCTTCATCTTATCAGAAGCTTCAGAAACCTCTGAGTCCAGCAGTCAGGGTGCAGTAAACGCTGCCTGTGCAGCGCAGTGCTGTCATTTATCGGTGGGTTGGGCTCCAGTCCCGCACTGGCAGCAGTGGACACAACAGAACAAAAGCATAATCCCGTGCTTCTCTGTGTGTGGTGGGTAATCCTTAATCCAGAGGTCACAGCTCCGGTCCGATGCTTCAGATCACAGCGTGGGGCGTTTGTTTCTGGAGCTTAAATAAGTCAACACGAAACCCGTCAGCTGCTTCTCCTCATGATTCCCTCTTACATCCACCTCCTCCTCCTCCTCCTCCTCCTCCTCCTCCTCCTCCTCCTCCTCCTCTGTATCATAGAGATTAAAGCTGTTTTAAAACTTCACATGTCGTTTTCACTCCACTGAGTTCACGTTAAAGACAATTCCTGAACATCCATCCTCCTCTAAAGCACTTTGAGCCCAGCTGTAAAGTACATGTACTCAAGTACTTCAACAGAAATTTCTGATACTTGCACTTTAGTTGAGAGTACTTCTACTCCACCACATCTCAGACTTCAATATTGTACTTTCCCTCCACTGCATTTGTCTGACAGCTACTCGACTTTTCAGATTGCAGTTTTCATCCCCTTCCTGTCCAGTGAAATCCACGTATCTCCAGATGTGTGAATGTTTGAGCTGAACTGAAGGATGAAGAGTTCCTTCATGTCTTCTTCAGCTCAATAAACAGAACTCTCAGAACTCTGACTTGTAGTGGAGTATTTCCACAGTGTGGTATTTGTACATTTACTTAAGAAGAGGTCTGACACCTTCCTCCACCTCATGTTAGTTTTCATTCGTCTCGTGGAGCCACATCCTCAGCAGCAGATTCATCGTCTGTGGACTCGTTTCATGTCTCGGTGGAATCGCAGAACAAACGTATGAGCTCGCTCAAACCTGCTGAACATTACCAGGTTTGTTTTCCTCTCACTGACGCAGCCTGTCACGGTTTCTTCTTCATGGAAACGCTCTTCGAAGCCTTCTGTTGGATGCAAATGCAGATCTGGCTTCCCCCCCCTCTCATGAAACACAGAGCAAGAAGCGCTGCTCAATCAGGTTATTACACATTTAATTCAGACACATGGAAATAACAACAGCCTCATTTGCACTGATGTCGGGCTCAAATGTCAGTGTGAATCTCATTAGTGTGACATGCAAATGAAAAGCTGATTAGGTTTTAATGGAGAGCCTCAGTGTTCCACCGTCAGCAGGCTGTTTGTCAAGGGTTTTAACTGCTTGGTATCAGCAGTCTCAGGTCAAATATTGACTCATGCTGAGTATCTGACACGTTGATATTCAGAGTAAAAACTCTGTTTTGCTGTGCAAACAAACTGGACTCAGACATCTGTGCTGACTACAGATGCCTGCCTGCAGTGGAATATGTCCACAGTTTCACTGCTTCAGGTTTCTTTTGGAAATTCTCTCTGTGGAGGCGCCGTTAGCAGCGTGGCTATCTGGATGATGAGTCCACCACTGTGGTGCAAACATCTCAGTAACAGCTGGACGGGTCGAGACTTGTTTCATGCATGTAGATCCCCGGAAGGATGAATTTTAATAACTTCAGTGACCCATAAAAGGTGTTTAATTGATGTTTTATTAGTATTTAGTAGTGAAAGAGACATATTTCAGGTGATTTTAAGCATTATATTTAATATTTGTCAGAAGAACCCCTGGAAGTCCTGTACAGCAGACCTTTAAAACTGCACATTTTGTGTGTTTTTATGTGCAAAACCGTTAGAAAATTACCACTGAAGCTTGTTTGGTTTGATGTTTCACACACTGACACGCAGGTGATGAATCACATACTGTGCAGACACATGGTTTTTTGGGCATTTTGAGCATGTGTCACTCATCTTTCCAATGTGAAATAAGATAAGTTTACATATGATAGCATCTTTTGCATGTGTTCTTTTGGTAAAGGTAAATAAGTAAATAAAACAAAGAAGGTTGCAGCAGAAGGGTAAAAAATAATTTGAGAAAAAAAACGGTGAGTCACGTAAATAAACAGCACTCAGAAATGCTCTGCAGGGACATCCACTCAGCCTGCGAGGTCTTCTGAACGCCGTCCTCATACCATCATGAAGAAATAAACAGCTGTTTCACAGGCTGAGTGCTGCTCCGCTAGCAGCAAATAAACACTCATGTCTGAAATCAGAGCATTCTTCTTTAATTTGGGGGAAGAAATTAAGTAATTATGTAGTAAACTGAGGAGTAGAAGTACGTAATTTAGCAGTTTGGGGGAAGAAATGACTGATTTCGGGGGGAATTCATAAAACACATTTACTGACACCTGCTGCTGAAGCTTCTTCAACCGACTCAGCAAAATGTCCCTCAGAAGTCACTGAAAGCCGGTTTCAGTCATCCCCGTCCGTCCTGAGACGATCCTCTGATGGGATCTCACCAGCCGAGCTGTGTCAGATTTATTCCACACGCCTGACCACGGTCACATGGTTAACTCTAAACCCATGCTCGTGCTGACGTGAGCGTGAGTTTTGCTGAAATATTCCCTCATTTGGATGCACATGAAACACGGTTAGTCATGAATGTGAAATCACGACTGAGATAAAGGATCAGTTGGCAGCTGGAGAGTGTTTTGAGGAACCATCCCTGCAGTGTTTAACCACTAATAAGTTCACTTGAACTCCGCCTTGCAGGTCATAAATTTGTGCTCGTGCATCAGCCCATCGCTCACAGTAATGAAGTGACAGAGGTAGATATTCATGGCGCTGAAGTGAAGCGTTCAGCCTCAGTTTGCATGACAAAAGCGTGCACGGAAAGGATGCTGTGATGTTTTTTTAATCCGCCACAGAAACTCCAGGGGACATGCAGATGATGACTAATCTTCAAGAGTGTCTCATTACTTATTTAACAAGAAAGCTGCACAACCTCCAGCGTGGTTCAAGATGTCTGCAGGGGTTCGACTGTTAGAGCTGATTCCAGCACTGCGTTCCTGAGCGCTGTTTGAAGACTGTTCCACGTACTGTGGTTCACAAAGAGAGCAAAGATAAGTGCAAACCATAAACATTTCCAAATAAGACGAGCTGATGCACATCTGCTCTTTAAACAGAGTGAGAAGTCCCTCGCAGACACAAAGTGAATGAAGATATTTTATGTAAAACATAAACAGTGATGAAAGCTGGATTGTTCCAGACAATGAGCGTGAGCTTAAAATCCAATCTGAGGTAGAGGAGGGGCGCCAAAATAAAAGATTTGCCATCCAACTCCTTCTTGGATAAATGATTCACAGCCAGCGGGAGACAAGAAGACGCTTTTCTGCTTTGACATGAAAACAAGCAATTACAGCCGTCAATATTTCCACATCCAGCGAGCAGAAAGAAATGAAATGATGAGTGATGAACTGCTGAAGTGGTCGGTAGTTGTTGGCAAATCAGCAGCTTTCACAGGCTGACAGGAGGGCAGAAGGACGCCGGGCTGATGGACCAAAGATAGACGTCTTATCTTAGCTTATCTAACCGGGCTGGATGATGAAGCCACTCTTTATTTCCAGTTAAACCCAGAGGAGCCGAGTTACTCGAGCATCTGCACCCGCTCATCACCTGGGCGAGGCTCAGCATGTCGTCCTCTGGCGGAAGGAAAACTCGACTGTCATTGTTCACATACGCGCTGAACTCCAGCTGTGAAGCCAGGGTGCACAGTAATCACACCGCGGCTCTCCACAAAGGCCAATAATTCATAGAAAGCCTTTTCTCATTTCTTGTGCGTCTGCTTTCGACCTTGAAGAGGGAGCGGGCTTCAGGCCACACAGGGCCAGGCTCTCAGTCCAGCCATGACGGATAGAGGACTTCATATGATTCAAAGCTTTGCTTACATGCTCACATCCTCCAGATCAAATAAAAAAACATGTTGGGATTTGCCCTTCAGAGCGACACACAGTCAAGCTCGCATGTTAGCACTGGGAAATGTTATGAAACACATGACCCTCTGTAGCTTTGAGGTTAGAGGATGATCGTGGTCACAGTTTGACAGAAACGCTGAGTGTTGATGGGAAATGAGAAACAAAGAGCGACCTCCTGCCTGACAGCCGTGTTCTGTTCACCGTCCACTCATCTCACCTGGTCTCACCTGGTTTCCTCTGTTCTTCCCAACAGCCGTAAGTCCAACAGACACTGCGAGCACCTGTGTTTGAAATACCCTGAATTCTTTTGATTCGAGGCACTTGTACTTTACTTGAGTGTTTCCATTTCATGCAGCTTTGCACTTCTACTCCATTTCATCTCAGACATGAACATTGTACTTTTTGTTCCATTACATTCACATTCAGAAAGCCACGTATCTCCAGAACTGAAGGATGAAGTGTTGTCCACACACAGCAGAGAGAAACACTCTGACAGGAACACTTTGCTGATACATGAGGAGTTTCACTGCTTCAAGTGTGACGGCTGAAGAAGAAAATGGCACTAAATTTATATTTTGGATTTTAGCAGAGCGCTTCCTGTTCCTGGTCTCGTCGTGGGACTCGTTCTGTGACGTCTCATAAGTCAGCAGCTTCGGTTCCTGCTCTGAAACACAGGTCAGACATAGCAACATGCTAAAGGCAGCGCTCGCTCACTTCTTAGAGCTCGAACTGTGAAGTAGAAGACGTGGGGATTATCAGGGTTTTTTCACTGTGGTTGAAATGAAGCTGCTCGCTGTGGTGCGCAGAAATCAATAGAAAATCAGCAGAAAAAAACATGTTTTTAATGTCGTGTTGCTGTTTTGTGCTCGCAGCGACGGCCTGTGTCCACAGTCAACTCCAGGTTTCCAGGCCGTGGTGCATTCAAGTTCCCCTCAGGATAAACTGGAATTATAAGTGATGCAATGACTTTTTCTCCAGTTCCACCGTTTCAGTTTGCCCAAATTGAACAAATTTTCAGCCTCAGCTGTAGTTTGTGTTTAACCATAATTAGCAAATGTTAGCATGCTAACATGACAAAATAAGATGGTTAGCATTGTACAACCTTCTAAACATCAGCATGCTAGCACTGCATTGTGTGCATCGTAGCATGCTATTGTTAGCATTTAGCTCAAAACACTGCTGTGGCCAAGCACAGCCTCACTTTGCACTACATTTGAATGGAAACACAGACGTAAACACACCTGTACACAACCACCTGCAGCAGGCAACAGCGTCACCTGGTTTTACATGCTGCATATGTGACACGTCCAGCCTGCGTGGAGGAACAGGTCAGTTATATCTGCTCTGTGCAACTCTGAGTAAAACTGCAAATCCCTGGAGCTCCTCTCCTGTGGAATCATTATCTGGTAAATAAAGACATTTTTGCCGCCTTTAATTGACATTTAGGGCTGTTTATGAATTATTTATACCTGTATGCTAATAATAAATTGAGCAAACTGAGCCTCTGGAGGCCAAACACACCACGGGTGATACTGACGCTGTGATGCTCTCAGTTAAAGGACCATTAAGCTGGATTTGTGCCTCTTCGTCCGGTGTGATGAGGGTCTTGTGGGAGATTCCTCTGGTGTAGGAATTAATTGTCCGGTGTGGGATTTCAGTGCCACTGCGACACCAGATGGATGTGTCACACACCATCGGTCCATACAGTGCGTTTATTCATGATGTAATCCAAAGTCCTGCCGTCGTCGCGCCTGCAGAGAAACTGACTTCAAGCTTGATGTTCTGAAAAGTTCAGCAGATAAAACACGATTCTGCGTGTTTACATCTGCTTTATAGAAATGTGTTTCAGAGGCAGGAGGTGGCTCTGTTCTGATGCAGCTTCACTTAAAGTCTGCATCCTTTCTGCCCATCAGAGGCATTTCGCTTCATGCTGTGAGCTGTTAGGACAGCAGTGCTTCAGCCCAGAAGGCTTAATGGGAATTAAATCCCTTTAACCTAAAAACAAATCATTTTACCAGAGCTGCTTCTGCCACAACAACGGCTTCTTCTCAGTGTTGATATTTTTCACTTCAGCCGAAGGTATAAATGAGTTTCTCACTTTTTTTTGAAGCGGGACATAAAAATATGGAGACAGGAAGTTGGAAGTCTCTTCAACTTACTTGATGTTGTTGTTAATCTTTGCCAGCATCAGAAACATGGAGGAAGAAACAGCAGCAGCCTAAAGGTGTGGACTCACATTAAGGCTGCTGAGCTGATCCTGAACCTGATCTGGCCCTGACGACTGATCTATTCCGGTCTGGGTCAGCTGGTGTTGACGGTCAGATCCGAGTTGCTTGAGGAAACGCACAACAAGTAAGACAAGAAGAAGAAGAAGAAGAAGAAGAAGAAGAAGAAGAAGAAGAAGAAGAAGAAGAAGAAGAAGAAGAATGGGTGCATTTATTCAGTCGTAAGGACTCTGTGTGTGGTTTGTCCTGTCTGTAGGTTTCAGGTCGTCCTCAGGTTTGTCCCTGACTCGCTTCCTGTGGTCTCACACTGACTATCCGGAGATGTAATGAGCTTCCACAACGTCACCAAACAGGAACATCAACAAGGACGACTTTGAAAAAGCTCAGGGTACGTTGAGTGACAGTGTTTTGCCTGTTCACTACCGTCCAGCATCATTAAATTTAGGGAAATACTGTGGTTACACTTCACGGAAAAGCAAATGCTAGTTGTCCATCAGCCCACTTACACTCCCTTTCATCATGTTCATAAGCGTTTTATCCAAATTCTGACGAGGCTGCGACCAGAACCAGTCCTTTCCAAAGAGGCGTGAGGCCGACGGTCTGCAGACTCATGAGCTGCGTCGCTCTGTGTCACTAAACGCCTTCAAATCACTGCACTGACAAAGCAGAGGTTCAGAGCAGCAGAGCAACACAGGCCAGAGGGGAAATATACATCTTACAGCGAGAGATGGAGCTCGTTTCCATGGAGAGGGGGGAGGGGAGGCAGGAGGGGAAGAGGGTGACACAGCAGCTCGCCAGGCAAGCGAGGACGACGGCCGGCACGCCACCACCGAGCGTTGGATTAATTCACTCTGACCGTGATGTGCTCGCTCATCTGAAGGGAAAGACGAGCAGTGTCGCCCTCTCCTCCTCCTCCTCCTCCTCCTCCTCCACCACTGCACACCCTGACTCCCCCTCCTCATCACTTCCTCCCACCTCCCCCCTACTCCTCACCCCTGCTGGGTGAGCCTCTGGAGGGCTGATGGAGCTCGGCCGGGGCCCGTGGATTTCAGGCGACAGATGGGAGAGCGTGCAGGCAGCTGAGCTTCACGGTCCGCCGGCTCGTCGGCCGCTCTGAGTCACGTTTGGGAGAGCGGTGATGTCATCTTTGTTTGGACTTGCGTGTCCAAGCGAGCGGCGGGGAGGAGGCGAGGGGCGGTTTATGGGAGAGGTCGCCTCAGCTGCCGCTATAAGATCATTACAAGAGACACAGCCGGCCCCAACAGCTGTCTGCACGCTGCGCTCCGAATTTATGTAACAGAGTTTTATCAGTAAGTCCAGGTTTTATTGGCCGGACGTGATGATAGTGAGCTAAAGTCAATGATGGAATACACAATGTGGCCAAAAGTATGTGGACACATGAACATTACGTCATAGTTAAACATGTGCATGGACATTAACGCGCAGCCTAGAGCGAGACGAGCTGAATTATCAGTTAGACAAACAAAAATAAGTAATTTTGATGATCACCGAGTGGTTGCATTAGTTTAATCATCAAAAATGACAAATAAATTATGGATTAGCTTCTCAAATATGAACATTTACTGCCTTCCAGAGTTCTATTCATCATCATTTTAAGTTGAATGTTTTGAGGTTTTGGACTGTTGGTTGTATAAAATGAGACATTTGATGGATAAAACACAACATGTACCTGAAACAGTTCAACATAATTGATGTTCTTGGATGATTTTTGCCATTTTGGGTCGTATCCACATGGCTGAACGCACCCTGAGTCCTTTGGATAAAAGCATCAGCTGAATAAATGTAATGTTTTGGAACGTCAGGCTGGGCTCTCAGGACTTGAAATGGCATTTTTCATAATTTAAAAAAACATTTGTTGACTGCACGATCCAATAACAGCTCAAATAGATAATAATAGATAAATGCGTTAATTGATGAGACGTACTAATTAGCTGCAGCACCAAACAGCTTCACGTTCACTGTCTGTGCCTCTGAGAGGAGGAACGTCCTGAGTCAGACGGAGGTGATCATGAAGGAGTAAAACCTGCACAATGACTCCAAACTGATGTGCAAATATTTGATCTTCGTCACGTGGCAGCGTTTGGAAACCGCACCCTTAAAGAAGCGCCGAGCTGAAACTGACACTGAGTCTGTGGTGCAGCACATTCATGTGCTTTCATCTCTTTATGCACTAACATCATAAACTTCTGGATTTATTGCATTAGAAGCATTACTGCAGTACTCTATACTGCATTATTGTACTACTACTTTTACTTTTTATTATATTATCATCATCATCATCATCATTATTCTGGCATAATGCAGATGGTCAATATATTTGCATTTACATATTTCATATTGTTTATGTTGATTTATTGTTGCATCGTGTACGTATTTATACATATTGTCACATATTCTCTAAAATGTTTCTTATCTCCTTTTTCTTTTCTTTTTTTTTTTGCTGTTGTACATTGGGAGCAACTGCGACTGACCTAGTTTCCCTTTGAGATCAATAAAGTGTTCTGATTGATTGTGTTTCTTTTAGAGAAGTGTACCTACTGAAGTGGCAGCTGAGAGCCTTCATCTTCAGTTTGGACGCTCATCTGTAGAGTCTGCCACAGGTGTGGTGTTATTCAGATAAATGCGTTCTAATAATGACACACAGGAGGCTGAAGTGTCTCTGAGGACACTCAGTGTGTCTAATTCAGCTGCCACAGAAATGAGCAGAGGACGTCTCTGCCAGCGGCGCACGAGGACAGCTGCACTGATGCATCATGGGTCTGCAGAGTCAGCCACCGGCTCTGGCATGACAACCTGGACGGATGTCAGAGACAGAAGTGGAGCAGAGAGAAGACGAACGGCCGCTGGCCTGTACGCCCACAGTTCACACTCGGAGAGGTCAAAGGTCACAGAGCTCCTCTGAATACCAGGCTGGGGTCAAACAGCACCTGTTCATGAAGAAGACTCTAATGAAATATCCACCGTTCAGAAGCTCAAAAAGGAAAGTCACTGACATTTGCTTAGTTTCTTTTCTGTTTTAAAGCTGCATCATTAATCTGCGAGGGGACGGCGGGACTCCACAAGCAGCTGACATACGAGAAACCTCCCACAAATGATCTCCGGATGAAGTTCGCCCTGATTGGCTGACGTCTTTGCAAACCGTCGCCTGTTTCTCACATCTGGCAGGAACTGAGACAGCAATGCAATCATCCCATAGGAGATGTGTCTGCGTCCACCTGATGAGTGTAAGTCAGCTCCTGAAGGTCCACTGTGTCCACCAGCCCGTCTCTCACTGTGTCCGTCTGCTGCTGAACTGGTCGTGTGCAGTGAGTTCACCAGAGCCAGCGAACAGAGCGACGAGCTAACGGAGGCTAAAAAGCTGAGCTGATTCATCGCTTTGAGCGACCTCTTTCAGATTCCTTGTGGCTATTTGATCACAGATTAGTGAAACGTGAGCTAGCTGAGACGTGGACTGTGGCGCTGCCTCCTATTGATTTATCTCCAGACTGACGGTGGACATCCTGAAAAGAAGATGTCAAATATAAACATTAAAGTCTGGTGATATGACCAGAAGTGTCCACTAACGAGTTTGTTCCTGTGGCCCCAAGGGCTCCATTACTAAAAACTAGTAAAAATACATCAGTGAACACACACTTTAGTCACACACACACACACACACACACACACACACACACACACACACACACACACACACACACACACACGCTCCATCTGATAAAACCCACAGTGGTCACTGTGCTGGTGAGGTGTTTTTAAGGATTTTAAGTTCACTGGGCTGTGAAGGAGTCTACATGTTGTTGGTTTGGTTCTGAATTTGATGACAAAAATATTCAAGAACAACAGTTTTATCCTTAAAGGTCATTTCCAGCGGAAGGTGTGTGAGTGTGATGGACCACATCGTCTCCAGCGGTCGATGGAGGCACGCTGAGAATCACTGTAACCACAGTGTTTGCTTCAGCTGCGCCAGAGGAACCAGACAGACGCCTCCTGCCAGGAGGTGAATCACCGCCTGTTAGCTGCTGCTCCTCCTCAGCAGGAGTCCAGCAGAGGCCATCTGATCACCTCTGAAGCCACAGGCCTGTCTGTGACTCCATAAACGCTGAGGGGTTACAGAGATCATCGCAGGGCAGATTTAACCCGCCCAGCTGAGTTAAACCTCAACGGAACAATGAGAGATTGTCTAATCTGTAGCTAATTTTAAATAACATGGAGAAATTATTGAAATAAGAACATTTTCATCCTCTATTTTTGACTAAAAGCTTCAGTGACATTCGCTGTAATGTGAGAACGGCTGCTTGATTTATGACTAACTCTGCAGCTCTTTGTTCTATTCTTTTGTCACCTTCACGAAGGCGTAGCAGCGATGATCTGTTTGCAGTCACATTTGGAGGTTTCGTTAGCGTGTTTCCTGCAGAGCTGCCTCACATTTATTTTCTGTGAGGAGCTTTTGAAACAATCACAGGATCCTGGCAGGATTACAGGTGACAGACAGCGAAGTCAAACAGTGAACACCTGAGATCAATCATGTTTGTTTAAGTTCATTTTCAGCCTGTAATTTGTCTCTTAGAAATAAAATACTGCTCAGACAACAGTGCAGGTGATAGTGACGACGTCCCTGTGGCTCTTCCATGATAACGATCTGTGGCTACGTCGTGTCAATGGTTGGAACTTGAAGTACTTTACGAGTATTTTTCATTCTGTGCTACTTTAAACTTCTAGATCCTTATTTGAATCCTGACATGACATTCAGACTGACATCCACTGCATCAGTCTGACATCCGAGTCACGTTGAAAGTGTGACGAGCTTATGAGATATAATAAAAAATATGTCAGACTGAAGCAGCTTCTCAGCTTATAAACAAGTGGCTCATTCTCATGTTTCAGGTTGAAAGATTCTATTCATACATCATCTTTCCAGCCTTTCAGAGCGCTGAAGGCTCTTTACGACATTCATTCATCCAAGCAGTCGCCCATTCACACGCCGACCTTCTGATTAGTGGACAATGGCGGCTGTAGCCGTCTGTCTGCGTCTATAAACTGTTGGCAGTTCCATCAGACAGAAAATTCCCCTCTAAAACTCGAACACTTTGATTTTTTTTTCTTACTTTCTCCCCCATTTGTCACCTGACGACCCCTCAGACTTACCTGGTGACCCTTTGGAGGGGCCTGACCCCTAGATTTGGAACCGCTGGGCTAACTAACTGACCACATAAACCATACTGATCTGATGTGTGTTAGCAATCAAATCATGAAGTATATAAAGATATATTACTCTCAGGGGACATAGTACAAGCAGGACTTCTACTTATAATAAAGTATTTTTACAATGTGGTATTTGTACTTTTACTTGACTTGTATTTGAGTACTTGTTCCAGCGCAGCTTGTTGTTAAATCTGTGCTTACATGCCAGACTGTACTGGTATTCCTGTTAGTGTTAGTTATGTTAGTAACTCTCTGTTCCATGATGAACAGCTTCAGTGCTCCTTGTCAAAGAGTCTCTGTGTGTGTAACTTCACTGGAGGGATGAACAAACATCTTCTTCCAGATGCTGTTCCCTCATTAGGTGTTTGAAATGAAATGATCCTGACATGATTGTGTTGTATCCTGCAGAGCTGGAGGCTTGAAAATCGATTCAGACTTAAGTAAAAAAAAAAAAGGGATTCCTAAAAAACAGAACAGGTTAGACAGGTAGACACAGACTTTGGGTGGCTGCACACCTTCAGCATTTAATTATCGCTCCTGCATTGAACTGACCAGGTGTAACAACACACTTTCACCTCAGGAGCAGCTGATCTGGAGCTTTTCAGCGTTTCATCACTGATTTGAGGTGAGTTTGATTTGTCTGCTGCTGTTTGACTCTGAACCTCAACATCAACACAGTTTTACAGCATTTTTTGAACTTGTGTTGAAGCATCTAGAGAGCAGGATGACTTCCTGTTGGCTTCTAAAGACTTTAGACGTGGTGTTTTGGTTGATGTTGCAAAGAATGAATTCCTCCTCAGAAGTGATGAATGTGTTTTTTGTGCATTTCAGCACAAGAAACAAGAAGTGAAATGTTAACTTTTCTGTGAACGTTTCCAGCTCAGAAACTCAGAAAGTTTCCACCTTTGAACCACATTAATGGAGCATCGTTCAGGCTCTGCTGAGCAGGCAGCTATGATGTGAGACACAGTGTGTTAAATGAGTTTTATTTTTTCTCAGCATCCACACCAGGATAACCTGTTAATTTAAACCAAAGTGTGTGTCACTGCGTTTCCTGTTCACTGAGAGCTGAGTCTGCATTCAGATGGTCTGACACTCGTACCAACACGAGTCGTAAAACGCTGCCTCGACAGACGCATACATGTTTCTGCTCATGCGTCTGGGAAAGCGTTCGTTTGTCCTTTCACTGTGAAGAACTGCCAGCTAAACTGCAGAAGGTGTTCCTGTCAATCATCCGACGACAGGGCGAAATGAGAACCTCATCCAGGAAATAATCTGTGAAAAACATGTTGGTTTATAGACGTCTTTTTCCTGCTGCTGCTTTGAAAGGACGAATGAAAAGGTGGAGAGAAGCTGGAGATGAGAATCACTTTTTCCTCGTTTCTGATTTGATCTGAAAGGAAACTGAACCAAACAAACATAAAAACATGAGATTTTCTCGCTTTGCTTTCTTTATTTTTTCTTCTGTTGAACTCCTCTTACAAACTGTTGCTGCAGTGATTTTGGGATCTTAACTTGAGGCTTTGGCCTTTGAGCAACATGTAGTTTGTCAAGGTTGTGTGCGAACGAATGGCTCGATGCCATCAGAAATGATGAAGCCAGCGCTCCTCTCAGCTCATGTTCAGGCCGCTGCTCGTTCGGTATGAAAGGAGCTCACTGAGCGCACATTTACACAGGAACACAATTATCAAGCTGATTATTTTGTCTCTCTGGATCCACACGTACCTATTGTGTGGAGGTTTCTCTGGGATCTGTCGGTTATGAGCATTTTAACTGAAGGAAATGTAAAATCTGCCCAATTCTCTTTAGTCTAATGTTTTGGGAGGCACTCTGCTTTCTTTCTGACAGTGAAATGAGACGATGGATGGACGTCTGTCTGTTTGTTAAATGCAGAGCTGGAGTCAGGACATGGTTAGCTTAGCTTAGCATAAAGACTGGAAGCAGGAGGAAACAGCTAGCCCGGCTGATCTTCAAAAATACACCCACCAACACCTCCGCTTGTCCATCCGTGCAGGACCTCAGAGTCTCTGTTACATGAAATGATGCATGTCGCAGATTAATGAGAAGAAATATAATCACAGCAATTATTCAGTTACAGCAGGACTCTAAGATACGAGCCGCAAACGAGCGTCGGTTAGTTTTACGGCAATGTGATTAAACACAAACTTATTTTGTAGTGAAGGAGGTAGATTTCAGAGCTTGAATATTCAATAAAACACAGAAGCTATTTTGTCATTTTATCCAACAAATTTGCAAATAATGAATTGATCAGTTGTGATGAAAACTTTGGTGCAAAGGTTCTGAGCTCTGAAAGTACAGTACGTCCTCGCTGTTAATTAAAATAACTCATCGGAGCTGAAACCAGCCGTCGGGTCACTGTGTCTCCCTCAGAGACAGGATCAGTGTTTCGGTAATCGCTGTGTCCTGACCTGCTCTCGTCCACCGTCTCAGCACAGCATTCCGTCCTGTGATGAAGCCTCAGGTCAGTAATCACCTTAGCGTCTTCAGGTAGAGATCAGCTGATGGATCCAGGAAGCAGAGTGTGATCGGTTTGCTTCCTGATCCTCTCAGGTGGTCAGGAAGCTGCTTCGCTTTGGGCCAAACGGACTTCATCACAAGCCGATCGCCGTAAACATGGAAGTCACAGAAGTGACGTGGAAACTTAAAGCCTGCAGCTCATAAACCCTGAACTGTGAAGGAGGAGGTCAGAGGAATAGATGTGCTTTGATTAGAATTCAAAGCTGAGGCTTTATTTTGAAAGGGCCTGCAGGGAATGATTATTAAGTCAAAGCTATAGTTTCTCCTCACTGCTCTGGACGTCCAAACTTCTGTCCATAACGTCTGTTATCGTCTCAGAATTTGCAAATATGCTACTGGACAACACCAACTTTCCTATTTTTACAGGCCTCTGAAATATTCAGAATTTCACAGGCCAGAAAAACAACAAACTGTATAAAGAGAAGTTGAGTCAAGCAAGTTTTAGTTACGTTAGTTAGAAAATCTGTGCAGAATTAAACATCCTGTTTCCTCAGACCCTGGACTCACAGAAGGAGAAAGGAAGAAAGGTGGAAGAAGCATCAGGATCAGACAGAGGACAGACAGACAGGAAGTGCATGTGGTGTCAGAACAGATCGACAAAGTAAAAGCATCAGTTTGCCAAATGTAACCATAAAGCCTGTAAACATATATGAAGAGTGAATGTGGAGGCGAGTCACATGACCTCCTGTCCACCACGGAGACCTGGAGGAGGACAGACTACACAAACACACAGTCACACAGAGGAGACACACACACACACACACACACACACACACACACACACACACACACACACACACACACACACACACACACAAAGCGAGGAGCTGTGTTTGCTGTTTGTTTGTCCTGCTGCTCTCTGAACTGTACAAACAGTCGATACAAACAAACATGAACTTAAACCTCCGGTGAGTCGCTGTGTCTCCGCTCTGCTTTCACACTCTGCTGGAAAAAGACTTCAGCATCAAGCCGGAAAGTTAACGCTTGACCTTGGAAGCAGACAAACCAATGTCAACTCAACTCTTAGCAGCTTTTTCTGGAGCTTTCAGCTCATCACACTGTCTTCATGTGAGGTTTACTGAGTGTCATGCAGTCTTCTTCTCCTCATCTGCGTTCGATGCATACATGACAGAATGGGAAGCTCGGGAAAAGTCGAGTAAGTGGCCCTTGAGTTGGTCTGTTTGAGGACAGAGAAAGTGTTTCAGTGAAGAAGAGGAATCCTTTTCCCGTGTTGGGTGACGGTGCATATCTGCCTGGTGATCCTCAGCATGCCCCGTCCTGTTTACTGCTGAGAGACAGAAGCGGGTCCCCTCCCAACAGCACAGCCTCTGGCCTGCTCATGCTGCCTTCACTGCACGCGGGAACAACCAGTTTGCCTGTGAGAAGAGCAATCAGACAGAAGAGTGGTTGGTTCATGTCACTTGTTGAAACTCGTCCGACTTCACCAGGATGGAAGGATTGAAGACATTAATCCCTTTGCACACATGCATTCCTGTGAGTTTGATCGGACAGTGACGAGCTGTGTTCTAACACGATGACTTATGTAATAAAAAGATGCTCTTATTTGGTGCATTTCACAATGTTGTGCCCTACATTTGACACTACGTTTTCTTTTTTTTAAGTACTATTACCCCCTGAAAAGTGATACGACAGTAGGAATCAGGTGACAGAAAAGCTGACTGATTAAACATTAGGGATGAATGCAATCAGCCTTAAAATTAGACCAGAAGTTGAATTTTGTGCTTCATCGTTTGTCTCTCAGCACATTTCTCTGCAGGTCATCAGGCTGTTTACACATTGTACGCCCACATCCACATCTGGTGATGGTGTATTTAGCTACTCTGGTCTTATGATTATGATTGGTTCATTAGTGTATGTGTGTTACTGTGTCTGTGATTTATCTAGTCTATGTGAGTCTTTTTGTATTCTATTTATTATATTCTTTTGTACATGCTCATGTTTTTATATTTTTATGTAAAGCATCTGTGACATGCTGAATCAAGCATCAAACTAGAGTAAGTCATAATTCATGATAATTCAGGAATAATTACCAGATAAAATGGTCATTTCAGCCGTTTTTATCATTATTATTTGTAATAATTAAGTGTCTGTTTATTCTGTTTGAATGGGCTGTGATATTTGCTGTTTAAAGTTATTAAAAATGTGTTCTATCTATCTATCTATCTATCTATCTATCTATCTATCTATCTATCTATCTATCTATCTATCTATCTATCTATCTATCTATCTATCTATCTATCTATCTATCTATCTATCTATCTATCTATCTATCTATCTATCTATCTGTAAACTCAGTGTCCCTAAACAAAGAATGTTTTTTCATCTTTCCTGCACTGGGCAGCTTTTCGCAGCAGCTGGCATATTTACAGACTGTCCAGCGTGCCCTGAAGGCAGCGCGGCGCTCCGCTGCCATATTGTTGTTTTATTTTCGGGGCAGCGGCGGAGTTTCCAGCTGTCTGCGGATTCAGCGGTCTGTGAGGGGGAGTCACTGCCTCACTGACATTTTCTGGAGTACAACTGAGCTTCAGGTCACTGCAGCAGTTGTCGGACAGCCAGAGTTGCCGTCGGGTATGTAGTTTTTCTAATTTAAAAGTTGCTTCTGTTGATGTTCTGTCACACTTTGCTAAAACTAGCTAAAGCTCATGTCGTGCGCTGTTGCTAACGTTACTTTTTCCCATTCATGCTAACAGACGCTAGCCGGTTAATTTAGCGCAATAAGACCTCTCCTTCGACTTTCTTAAAGTTAGAAACTTGGAGATAAGACAGATGGTGTGTGCGTGGGGTCAAAAACCAACACGCAGAGTTGAGTTAGCTTCGGCACAAGTAGCACCGAATGAGCGGTGTTCCTCATGCTAACTTCGGTGCTAACTGGCTAACGCTGCCAGTTGACACCACTTCGCTAAAGTTGGGCGATAACTTGAAAACTCACTGCGGAGACTTGAAGTTGTTTTGTGGGCGAGCAGTGTGAATATAAAGGACGTCATAAACTCATGATGGCTTGCTGAGCCTCCTGTGTTAAAGCCCGTGGGATAAAGTCATTGTGGTGGATTTATTTATGGAAGGTCAGGACGGACTTAAACGCGCCATTTATCCAGCTGTCCTCATATTGTACAACATTAGCTTCGTGTATGATTAACATGAAGAACTTCCCAAAGTGGTTCAAAGTTTAGTATCTGTGTGGGCTTACCACACCCACCTGTACCTCCCTGCACAGGTAACATCTTTCGTCAGAGGTCCTGCCTCTTTCACAGCAGCCTTGTGGAGGTGAAGGTGTGACCCTGCTGAAACTTTCCTCCTCTGAAGGGGAAGTTTGCTTTGTCTCGTCTCTGCAGGACTTACACTGGTCTGATGACTGGTGTTTGTGCCTTTTAGGTCAAGGTTCATTCACATGTATTCTGCCCTGGTGCTTGTAAGCTTATTATCCATTTGCATCCAGTAATTCGCCTCTTAGTTTAAGACAGGAATGCCAAACCGTTTGCACACATCAGCTGTGAAACTGCCATTTGTACCCATTTTCAGAACAACAGGTAGTCGCATATTTACAGCCTGTCCAGCGTGCCCTGAAGGCACTGTTACATTCAGTGTCTCTTAATAGTTATTTGAACTGATGGACTGTTTTAATGTCACGTTTTGGTTGACTGACAGTCCAAAACGCAAAGATTTTCACAACTACCAATAACCCCAAACCACAAAAAAGCAGCACATCTTCACAGTTTGAGAAGCAGGAAATCAAATTTTCAGTCGTCTCATTTACTTTACATGTGAGAATTTCTGCTTTGTCAATTTTTCATTCAACATTTTGTTGACTGAACAGTTTTTTTAATAATCAATAAATGATCTCAAATGAATCTGTATTGACGCCCCAGTTCAAGAAGACATGCTCATGTCTGTCCTTCAGCTGAAATACGGTCATACAGTAAATACAGACTCACTGATGAAGATGTATGCAAACAAACAGCCGCTCACGGTGGATGACAGATCTGGAATTAAACACGAGGTTGCATTTCTTATTTAAAGTTCAGTCGTGTCACGGTTTGGTTGCTTCGGTCAGATGGAGCATCTCTGAAGGAGAGACAAGGCTGAAGTGAGATCTTGGTAGAAAACGTGTCTTCATCAAACGTGTCATTAGCTGCTGGAGGTGTTTGGGGTGGTAATCAGGCCGTGTCCAACATGACAGGTCTTGTAGTGAAATTGCTGCACTCAGACAGATTTACAGTGACAGAACTACACCTGGTTATGGTGGTGGTTTGAGTTAAAGTCAGTGTTTCAGGCAGTTCGTGTTTAAGCTTCGGGTGTCTGGTTTATAGTGTGTGTCGGACCTGTGACCGTTCAGTTAATGAGACTGTTAATGAGGCTGAAACCTTGATGCTCTCTGAAATCCAGCTTGCTTTTTTTGTCCGATGAACAATACAAACCCCAGAAGATTGTGGCCTGAACCCTGAACCTGATGCTTTCTGGAGGGTCATGTGCACAGCAGCTGGTCTTTTGGGTTTCAAACTGTATTTCTAGGAGAACTGAAAGTCGGAGGCTGGCACGAAGTTGTTTCTGGGTGGGAAATTACCATCAGCTTAGTCAGATGGAAATGACAAACTAACAGGGAACCTCCGGTTATTGACTCCCAGGAAATGAAATTGTCACTTTCCATTTCCAGCCCCTGACCAGAGCAGCTGGTGAATCTATCGAGTCATTAATCAGCTGTTCAAGTTGTTGATCAAGGCAATGACTGTCCTGCTGCCAAGTCTGACAGCAGAGGTGTCTTCTTCCTCTTTGTGTCTCAGCGTGGTAAAACTCGTTCTGCCGGAACCAAAGAGGGCGAGTTGGAGGGAAATTCACTACCTGACAGGTTATAACCCCCACCTCCCTGGGTTCTGGGTAATCCAACAGCCAGCACATAATCCAATATGTCTCTGTTTATGAATGGATGCAGATTAGAAGCATGAGAAGAGCAGGTTACTTCCCGTGTGTCACATCAGGTAGTTCACAGGTAAACAAACAGATTACATGGGAGTAGGGAGCGCTTGATTTGTCACACTGGAGCTAAATATAGCATAAATAAAACAGAATGTGATAACTCACTGATCCTTTTTGACTTATACTCACCTGAAAACAGCACAAAGTCAGTATATTTAATGTTTCAGCTCATCAGCTTCATTGGTTTTGTAAATATTTTTTCTGAATCTGATGCATGGTTCATACACCGAAAATGCTGTGTATTAAATTAATGAATCAATATAACATAATAGGGTTCTGACCAATCAGGAACTAGTACCAATCCAAAGATATCGAGCAGACCGATTGGGCAATGAGTGCCAGACCCGGTAAAGACGCAGTGTGTACAGTCAGTATCTACTTTCAATGTGTACACTTCTCATTTTCATATCTGGTCACATTCAGCCGTTACTCAACTCACTCACAGCTCACTTCCCTCTTTCTCACATGGCCTCATGTCACACTTCTGTAACTGTAGTTTGTCTGCTCTCTGCTCGGTGGGAGGCGTCCAACACTGATGTCCAAACAGTCCACAAACTGTTTGGTCGGAGCACTTTGACCCCGTAGCACGAATTCACCCCTGGAAACTGCCACAGTTTAGTCCACCGGCCACACGCCATCCAGCTGTTGTGGAAGCAAACCGGCAGCCTTCCAGACACAAACCCATGAGCATGTTCATACAGACTGAATTACTACTGGAGTTGTGGATGCACCAGCTCAGATTAAATCCAGGGTCTGGTGTCGTGTCTGAAGACGAAGCAGTGCTGAAGCTCAGGTTTTCCTGTATTTGCATGTATGCAATGTTACTTACATTTCTATGCATTTTTACTGTCATTTATCATTTCCATTCACATGTAAGTTAACTTTATAAAACAGCTTTATTTGTAAATTATGAGCACGGTAAGGCTGTTGGTTATAGTTTGACGTTAACTGCTGATCTGCAATGGGACGATCCCATTTATTCTTATGATTCAGATTGAGCATCTCTGAAGAAGATGCTCAATCTGACCGAAGCAACCAAACTGTGACACGACTGAACTTTAAATAAGAAATGCAACCTCGTATTTAATTCCAGATCTGTCATCCACCGTGAGCGGCTGTTTGTGTGCATACATCTTCATCAGTGAGTCTGTATTTACTGTATGACTGTACTTCAGCTGAAGGACAGACATGAGCATGGCTCCGGCTATGTTTACTGTGTCACATGCAGATGAAACAAACCTTTTACCAGATCTGAAGCTGACACAGTTGAAAGTTGTATAATAGGAATCAAAAAATCAGCAGTTTAACTGAACTTTAATTAAATGTCTCACTGAACAAGAATGAAGGCAGATAGATAAATGAATACTTCACAGTTAGCATGCTAAATCCACCTACATCTGACATGATGACAGCCAGCTAGCAAAAACTAGCAGAAGATGTTAGCATCTTCTCTTGCTTGGGCTAGTACCTGCTGGTTAACTGATATATCATTTTGACTGAAAGCCTGCACACGTGGTGGAAGAATGCACTGAGCATGCAGAGGGTGTAATTTTAATGAATTCCTGATGAACAGGATTTTATTTAATTCAACAAAATGGATGTACCGTGAACCAAAACACACAAGACCTAGTATTGTTTTTTAATGCCCTCCCCCCTCCCCCCAATAAGTTAATTAATTAACTTGAAAAGTTAAGTCATAAAACTTAAAAACATAAGAGGTCCTGAACCGCTTCCTTGAGGCACACCTCGCTGTACTGCTCAGAGTAACTACCTGTTTCCTCTCGTAAGATAACTTTTCCCCATGCAGCTGCAGATGGTTCAGAGCCACAGGAAGGCACGAATGAGAGGAAAGTAAGTCAGAATCAAAGAATCAAAGCAGGAAATGAGATAAGAAGGTGTGATATGTCAGCCTATCGAAACTTCTACAGAACCAGAAATGTAGTGACAGGAAATCCACCTCAGACATGAGTACACCTGTCTGAAAAATGAGTTTGAGTCACTAAAACTGTGACTGTAACGCAGCACTGCAGTCACACACGATGACTCTCTAAGCTGATATGAAGAGTTAGCCAATCAGATATCAGGTTGAAAGATCTCAAATAGAAAAGATCATTTGAAAAAGTCAGGAAATAAAATCGACTGTTATCTGTAACTTGAGATATTTTCTGTAATGCTGAGTGTCGTCTTGTGAAAAGGTTGAAAAAGTAGTTTTATAATCAAACTCTCCCTCTACAATATGAAAAACCATAATAATAAGAAAGAAACAGACAATGAAAAACAGCAGTCACTTAAAATTCAGAGTCAGGTTCAAAGTGTGAAGCGCCCTGACGTCACTGCAGGTGTTTCATATTTCAGTGTTTTTAATGGTTTGATACCACAGCAGGAGCTAGAAAGGAGCTGTTTCTCCAATCAGAGCATTTGTTGAAAATAAAGATTGAGTCAGTATATTAAGCCGGCTTTGTCCTGTCAGGGGCCATTTCAGTTTTTACAAAACCTTTTCTAAGTGGCCCCCCGTGCAGATAAATTGTGAACGTGTAATCAATCAGTGCTTGCAGTTTGCTTTTGGGGAAATGTTAATTTTGGGCTGCTTAATGTCTGTGATTTTTGATGTTGCTTCACTGAGGCTGATGTTTGCCTCTGGGGCACCAAAGTATTCAGTGTCCAGCAGTGAGAGTGAGGCTACCTGTAATCTGTGTGTTTATGCAGAATTGACACTGGTTTGTAATCTAGTATTTCCATGGTAGCATGAGCACAGAGCAGCAAGTGACCCACCATAGACACACAAGCAGATGAAAGGTCAATCAGGACAGACAGGTTGGACACGTGACAGCAGTTCCTGTCTTGCGTTAAAGTCAACAGCTGAGCTCAGTGCAGGTTTAAATGCACTTGATCACACTGTTTATTCTCACCTGCTCCAGTTATTTCCATTAAAGTTTCATGTTTAGAAAAAGTAACTCCACATCTGTCAGTCTTTTATTCAAAACACCCCCAAATGTTGGAGTGCTTTTATTTTGGAGCACTTTTGAAAGTGCTCTATGAACAAATCTTAGCTTACTTTCCTGTATTGAGCTGAAAATAACACCTGGGTTGAATATTCACACACATGCTGCAGGGCAAGACGCTACTTAATGGACTGCATGTCAAATTAGAGCTCTTAACTCAGGTGTTTGTCATTATTTGTGTGAATATTTTAGTGAATAGATTGTGGAAATGGCTAACAGTTGCTGTCGTTCATATAAAACATTGAACATCTTTAAATGTTCAAGTTCTTGTTCTGACATTAACACTCCTCACAGTTATGGATTACCTGTAGGACTGAATTTATAGCCTCCAGTTGTTTTCTGGACAGAATAGGAGTGGGTGGGCTTGGGGGATTTAGCTGAAGTGATTTATAAATATTTGTTTTTATGGTGCATGCAGAAGCACCCTGAAGTGACTGTGAAGCGCTGGAAAAACTCAGGTCATAGCTTTCTGCTCCCTGTTGGCTTTATTTGCACTGGAAAGGCTCAAAGGTTGATCTGCTGCATGCATGAGTTCAGCAGAACGAGGGAAACAGATGGAGGCCTGTTCGGAGCACATTCCTCAGAAACTCCATCCTGTCAGACCCCTTTTGACTGCGCACCACCAGCACACACTGAGCTGGAAGCTGCACCGCTCCAGGTCGACGGTGTGTTTAAACCATAGAACAGGAAGCAGGTTACGCTGGCCGCTAGGTTTCATTTTTCAGTGCCCACTGAGCCATTCAGACTCAAATATGAACGCTACATGATGTTTGGCGCTCTGCTCTGAGTGTGAGAGTCTTCATTAATGGCTAATGTGGGTAGATTTGTTGACCGAAACCTACATATTTCAACATATTTGTGACAAGGATCCTCGGCAGGTTTGAGAAAACATGCCGCCTGGATTGTGTGACATAAATCAATGCGTTGACGCTTTAGATTTAGTGGCTGTTAAGGCGGCGTGATCCACCCACGTATTGAAATGGAAAGGACGGTCAGGGTTACATAAAATGTTTTATCTGAGACGGAGGATGGAGATGGAGAGCGGAGGTCGCTGTGAGCAGGTGTTTTCAGTGGAGATGGCTTCGCTGGATGAGTGTTTCTGAAAAGGAGATGAGTAGTGAGGCTATTTTCAACATTGTCACTCATCAGTCTCCACCTCAGAGGCTGATAAAGCAAAGTTCTCGTCATGTTGGTGGTATCGTCATAACCGCTGTGGCCCTGACGGGTAGCTGAATTTTGATGAGGTGTATGTCAGCTGCAAAGGTAGATGCTGTCAGATGCTGTGTAACCCTTAAAGGCTTTATGTGCTGATATCTTAAAGGTGCTCTGACACTGACGGCTTCGTAGCGCCACCAGTGGTCAAAAACTATGCAGGGCTGTGTTTTCAACCAACCCTTATATACTCTCAGTCTTTTTACCTGATGAAGCCACAGTCGCTTGCTTGTCCACTGGCTCAGCGTGGACGGACACCCATCAGTTTTTGGAAGTTTTGGCACCTCTTTGCTTCTTTACAGCCACAACAGCTGAAGGCTGAGGTTTTCCAGGAAAGCGCGCCGTCTGTGAGATCTTCTGGCTTCTCTGGTTGGAAATTTGGTGAGGAAATCTACATGCACATTTACAGCAGTGAGGTCGAGGCAGTTGAGGTAACTACATGCGATTCCCTCACCGGTCCTAGCTAGAGATGTGTGAAACCAGTAAACCTGGTCTGGTTTCACATTGCACTGTAGTATGAAAGTTGACGTTATCATACCATTTGCTTATCTACGGTATTGAATTCTACCTTATTTGTGTTTTTAAAAAGAATTTCACATTTCTATCAAGTTTCATGTCTGTCAGGACTTAATATTTAGCAACATTAACCATCTGTTATCATTCCTTTAAAGGTCATTCGAAGTGATAATAATAATAATTGTACAAACCCTGATTCCTTGTCGCATTTTCTGAGACGAGTATTGTACCGTGGAAATCTCACACTGTCATCGCTGCCCGTTCAGAGCTCATGTCATCGGAGCTAGCTTCACTATTCTCATTATCTAAAGCAAACTTGTCATCATCAGTAGCCCTGTGTACATCTTCATTCCAGAGAAATGGCCATGAAAACCCTCCAGAAGAAAACAGTTACTCTGTCCTCACCTGAGAGGCAGGTGCTGCACCGTCATGTTACTGCAACCCCATCGAATTTCACTCAGAGTTTTGCTTGGATCTGTTGTTGTGTGTATATTTATATATATTGATCTCTGACACTTGCATCAGGTGTTGTATCAGTTGATCTTAACACCTGTAGTTGATGCGCTTGGCCCGGCTTCCTAAGAGTAATCTATGTGCAGGAAGCGCTGGATGAACTTCAGAGTTACGGTATATTTAGAAAGACTTATCTCTGTCGTGCTCCTTGGTTACTGTTGCTGTTTTAGTGTTTAATTGATCACACCCGATCATCTTCTTGGGAATCCTCAGCGTGTTTGAACCTGTACTTGACTGATCAGTAAGCTCGATTGCTCGGCTCTCACACTTAATCTGTTTGAACTTGTTGAAGTGATGATTAAAGCATCCCGGCTGCTGACAGCGAGGACAGAAGTGAAATCGGGACTGAATGAGTTCCTGTTCAAGCTCTAAACTATCATCTCAACGAAACAAACCCTGAGACTGCTGCTGGATAACTGCACTGTTTGGCTTGTTTCTACAGATCAGCGCACAAGATGTTGAAACTATGACACCAAAGTTTTGAAAGCATCTCTTCGGTTAACAACCGAACTTCCAATAGGAAGTATTTCTGCTGACGTCGGCGTGTGACCTTAAAAGGGAAGGAGTGTTGGTCGGGGAGGTGTGTTTGAAGACAGCTGAGGTCAGGAGGGAGCAGTCGCTGGAAACGAGTGTTTAGGTCAGTTCTCTTTTCCAAGCTTTGTGAGGTCAAATAATTAATGACTTTCTGCTCTTGCTCTCCAAGAATTTTTATTGTGCGTTGATCTTTGCAAATATCTGTGTGTCTAATGGAACATTTGTTTTAATTTGAGCAGTTTTCATTTGGAAGAAATAATGCAGTCCTTGTGGGGCTATTAAGGTAGCATAACCCAGGTAATTATCCCCTTTTTACAGCTAGTATTAAACTTACAGGCCTGACATTTCAGAATAAAAGAGAGCGTGGACTGTTTGGCAGAAATTAATGTCTGAGTATAGCTGAAGTGTCATTTATTCTTGGGTTTGGTCTGTTATTACTCTGATTACAGCTCTGGCCCCAGATCACTGTGGGTTTTAATCTATTTAAGCACCTTTGATTTTCTTTCCGCCCTGTGAGCTCTTGAGAGTAGAGTGTTAATATGATTGGAGGTGGTTGTAACGGGCTGAGAAAACAGTTTTCACTGTTCCTGTGTACCTGAGGACAGCCTGAGACAACGTGGAGCCGTGACCTTTGTCACAATACATTCATATGTCTGGAAAGTTTTGCTGCTCTCAGATATAACTTGATCTGTCCTCACTGCAGGTGGAAAGCATCTCATTTACACCAGAGATGAACTTTAGGGAAGGAAATAACAGCAAATTATACTTATTTAGCGGGGAATGTCCGTGATGTGCCACCTGTGGCTAAAATTCATGTTAAAGTAATACTAATATCCAAACTCCTATTAGTCTCAAACACCCTCCCCTGTTGACTTATACGTTGGCAGTAAATTGTTTGTAGTTTTCTCACCTCTGCAGCAGCTTCGTCCAACTTGATTGAGTCAGTTCCAGCATATTCTAGGACTGAAACTAGAATTAATCTGGGAGTCAATGTCTACAAAATGTACTGCAAACCTTTGACTTTTTGATACCAAATATAGGTATCTGCCTGACCTCAATAAGGACTCTTGTCTCGATGTGTCACTCAGAAGTTCCCAGACCTACTTGAAGCTTAAGACCCTCTAATTGAACCTTTCCCTCAGGTTATAGTTGTGACACACAAAGTAGTCATATTACATGTTTAATTAAAGATTTGAGTGGTAAAGCTATGCGTCATTTTCCCATGAAGAGTGGGAAATTACCACCAGCCAGCAGCCAGATACTGGGAAATGAAATTCAGTGCTCTGGGCTACAGGAAGAAGGGTTAACCAGTGCAATAAAAGCAATGCAAGCCGATCTGAAACTGGATAGATGATGAGAACTATTGTTATGCACTAACTGCTAGGCTGCACATATTGTGATCAGCACTAAATATAGTGCTGGTAATCCAACAGTACACTAATCGTGTTTCGTTTTCATTTCATTTTTTTGTTATGTATCGTCTCACTGTAATGCATCAATGCAGAAAATGTCTTGTTTTCAGTTCTTTTAAAAATGCTGCTGCAGGTTAGTTAATAGGTGGGACCAATGGTTCAGCTTTCATAGCATCACCTCTCACAACAGATTAGCCTCCAGTCCTTTTATCTGTGTGCATACTCACACGGTGGCTGTGTAATCCTCGTGTACTGACAGGATGTTGTTGACACATTGGCGTATTCAGGTCAACCACGAGCTGATAAGGACTTGTCAGAGGAGGTTCACTGTGTTATCGAGGACTGTCCTGTTTCATCCCAGTCAGGTTGGGTGTGAGTATCCAGAGATACTTGATCAGGTGCTGGGTGCTTCATCATGAATCACAAAACAGAAAGTTTTTCGCCTCATGCTGGAATAATGCTTCCTCTCTTACACCAAAGCAGCAGCTGTGGGAAAGCCACACAACGAGTTTTGCTTTAGAGTTGCCGGCCTGTCAGTCCACCTCTTAGATAATTAAACCTGAAGAGTAGCACCACCAATGAAGCTCCGCTAACTTGGCAACAAACACATTGCATTTCCTGTAAGTTCTTCATAATAAAAGCATCCTGTTGGTCCATCAGGGGAAACCTTTTAATGTGAAGCAGCAACAGCAGACTGGGGGAGGACACTGGCATGGGTTGGGTCTGGTCAGCCCTGCTGCCAAGCCGGACCGCAGCAGCACGGCGTGGCGATGCCCTGCTCTGAGGCTGTAGAGGAAACATGCCATCACACATCACACAGCTGAAGCGGACTGACCTGCAGCCATGGAAAGACCTTCCTGGAGGGTCCACTATGAAATTTGGTTCAGACATCCATGATAACTTTGATGATCTCCTGTCGCGTCATGTAACACCATCAATGGGTGTCAGATACTTTGATTTATGACTGCATATCTCCAATGGCTGGCTCATTCTGAAGAAAGTAAAACATCACAGAGAGTTCCTGCTAATTCAGAAATAGATCCACACGTGACGTCACCACGCCGTGTTGAGAAATCAGTCACCTCACCCTGACCAGTTAAGTTGCATATTAAGATCCAACAATGCAGGCACAGTGGAGATACTGAGAGCGCAGTCCTGTACCAGGTGTGAATGGGGTCTGTGTCTCTGTCCTGGTCCGAAGGCTGCTTCAGACCTGATGGCATATCTGTTTTGGCGTGAGTTTCTGCAGTGACAGCAGAGTTACTGACGCTCTCTGCCATGAATTCAGCTATTAAATACTGTTACCAGTGTCCTCTCAGGGATCCAGAGGAATCTGCATAAACTTCAGATTCTGCTTCTGAATTGTCCTCAAACCTTCTGTGTTTCACAGATAATTCTGTCTCTCTGTCATCCAGCGAGCCGCAGAGTGTTTTACTGTTGGTGCAGGAGGTGAAAGCAAGACTTTAAATTATGTCTGTAAATGAGTCTTTGAAGCATGTAAATAAATTATTCATGGTTCTCAGGACATCAGCATTAATATTGCTGCTTGTTATGACAGCGGCAGTTGTTTTTAATTGACCTGCTGCTGCACATGTTTGTGTTCTCTCAGGGTCCGTTCGGGTTGACCACATTTTGCATCGGGTCAAATTATCCCAGGGTCTGCTCGACTCGCGTCGGTGCTGTGCTCCTTAATTTATGCATGTGTGGTTTAGGTAGGCTTTCAGTTTTTCAAGCGGCTGCAGTGACAGAACAGAACAAAATATTGCATGTGCCAGGTGATGCAGACCTGAAGTTACAAAGGGGGCCCTCTTAGGGTCTTAACCTGAGAGGAAATCCTTCTGTGGTCATTTGTTTGCTATGGATCAGTTTGAGAACAGCTTTCATTGCTTGTCACGGCTCTGTAGCCTGCATCCTGCCGCTTAAACTCAGAAACATCCCAACAGAAGAGGCATGACAATGACACCGCCTCATCCAGCGTCTGCCCTCACTTCACCCCCTCAGGATAAATGGGTGGCCTTGTTTTTTGCGGCTGCTGTTTACAGCCTACAGAAACTCTTTCTCTCTCTCTTTGCTCCTCTTTGTCATCATCACTCTCTCCCTTTAGCGTCTGACTCATCGCTTCCCCTCCCTCCAAGGCTTCCCACTGTGGTACCGCCTGAGGTTTGAGTGTAGATCTCGGTGAAAAGTGGAAAAACCAGCGTCCTCTTTACGTTTGTGGGCCAGCAGCTGTTTCACGAACGTCCTTTCACAGACCCCGTCGTCTTTTATAGACTCTGATTTGGTGGCTTGAACTGTCTTCCTTGTCATTGACTTGGCAGGTTTTTCTCTGGATTAAATGGATCTGTGGCGCTTCTGCTTTTTGATGCCAGGATGAGAGTGCTGGTTCACTGCATAATTTCAGGGTGTCATGAAATCATGAGATGGAAGTTAAGATGGGTTTATACTTACATACTTTTTATCACCAGTTAACTCCTCATTGGTAATGAACAGTAACTGTATTGTTCATCGTCAGCCTGTGTTATGCTTTAATTATATTCTGCGCGGTAATTGTGTTTACATCCTTTGGTTTGAATTGTGATGTAAAGGCATGATGGAATACACACCTGGAGGTCCATCCAGGTAACTGCTGTCGCTCCTCGTCTCATTACTGAAAGGAGATTACTGCCGTGCAATTACTGCTTTTATATTCAGTCGCTGTTAAAGAAAGTGAGATTTACAAGTCTTTTCTCAGCCTCCATGCTGTCTTCACTCTCAGTCATCATGGAGTGATCAGTTCTTGTGGTCTCTCGGTGGTATATCTGTTGCCACTATAGCCCTTAAGTGTACTTTCCTTCTTCAGCATGCCAGCTATGGCAGCCACTGTTCGTTCATAGCCTCCCAAGCTGCAGTTCGTGCACAACCATAAACCCTTTCCAGTGTGGGGAAAGGTTTGAACTCTTGTGATGCTGAGGAAGGACGCGGTGGGATTGGTAGGACCTGAGCCGTGTGACCTCCTCTCAACCACGGAGTCTTTGGAGGAACAGATCTCAAAGTTTGGTCTGTCCCCTCCTCAAAAGGACAACGGCTGTGACCTCTCTTGTGCTTTACACCCTCTGTTTACGTCCCATCTGTTGGAGATGGGGAGCAGAGTGCTGCACTTCCACTTGTTTTTCCTGTGTTTTGGAGAGAGAGGGTTTAATCTCATTCAGTCCTGGCAGTAAATGAGCGGACCTTGTAAGCTGAGAGAGAGGGCAGTGCTCCTAATGAATTAATCATTGGGTTTATCCAAAGCCACCGCTGTCCCTGTAACCCAAGGTAGCACCGCCAGTCAGCCAGAGCGCATTGGCATTCAGCACAACGAGCTCGGCCGAGCATCACCGAAACTGCCCACGCACAGAAATAGCCCCTCAGTTTGTGCCCTGCTGTCTGATTTGCTTGCTGCACCTTCTTATTATTTGTGTGTGATGGAGGCATGGTGGTGTTTGTGGCACATTTTGGTGGATAAAAGCAGATGAATGCCTACAGCATGAAAAAGCTCACCCAGCAGACGGTGTTATGTTGGTGCTTTCAAACCAGGCTTCAGGGCATTCAATCGATCGCAACTGGACTTTGTCAGTTTGTCTTGGAAGACGTTTCGCCTCTCATCCGAGCAGGCTTCATCAGTTCATGCACACCGGACTAGATAGGACAGCTCTAGTCCAATGAAATGGTGTTAGGTTCAAGTATTTATCCTCAGAGTGAGGCCAACCCCCAAAACCAAGGATGGTATCACTCTATTGTGAGGCAAACGATCCCCCATTAAGGCGGGGTAGGGTGCGACCCTCGGGTGTCAACGACAGTCGTCTGCCTCGTTAGTGTCCCATTCTTGTCATTGGGAGGCTCCTCAAACCAGTGCACACAGTGAGGGCAGTTACAGGAGGGACGTTTGAGTCCAGCAGAAATGTCTCAGAACAACATACGCTTCCGTTTTTACGCTGAGTCGTTTAATCGCTCTGTTAATAGGCAGAAAATGACTCAGCAGTCATTTTTAGACGTGACGAATGGTCCACATGGAGCAGTGTTGATAACATTCTTTGATTGCAGCTTTTTTTATTGGAGGATTTGCTTTTCTTTTTCGTTGTGAAATGTCAAATCTTTGGGTTTTTATTCCAAATCCAATTAAAAAACATAATGGACAGAATAATTGATAATGAAAGTAATAGTTTGATTTAACCTTTTTTTACAAGTGTGAAAATTTCTAGTAATTTCTTCATAATTTCCTGCAAAGATTCCTGGAATGTGATTTGAGATTAAAGCAGGTAAAATAGAAATGTGCGATTGGTGCACTTTGCTCCATAATATTACTAAACCACATAGTTCTTTCCTGGAAGCTTTCCCTGAATTATTAGGAAATAACACATCCGTAAAATACGCTTTCTGTTCATCACAGAGTCACGCTCTAACCCTGGCGACCAGTTTGTTGGGTGATGCGTGAACCGTTTTGCTGCGACCTGGCTCATCTGTCGGTCCGCGAGGCCACAGCTGGATGATTGTTGCTCCTGTCGTCTCAGATGACGCAGCAGCTGGTAAAGGTTATCTCCACAGAGGGCGATGCCAGCGTAAAGAGCTCATCCGGCGCCCTCCATCTGCCCCACAGAAGTCCCTAAGGTGGGACACCGACACCAACTGCCAACCCAATACTAATGAATAATTACTTCTGGCTGTGAAGTTTGTCTCTGCTACCCGCCGCTCTGACTTAGCTGACTGAGCTTATCATCAAGATTACTAATGGGAAGTATCTTAAATGATTACAGATACTACTCCTGTTGGCACATTCTGGCGTGGCTGGCAAAGCTTTCCTCAATAGAAAAATATCCACTGTGTCTCCAGCCACCATAAAGGAGACATTTTTAATTTTTCATCATTTTTCATTTGTCATACACATTGATTGGACATCATATTACAGATTTTAGCCCTAAGTATTATATTAGCCGATTAGCTCATTCAGAGTAGACTGAGCCCAGTTAATACAGTCTGTCCATTTCAGTGTCTAGAAGTCTTTGGATTGATTGTGACAGCTAATTCTGTAACTCTTGTTTCTGAAAGGGTTTTTGTCTTTTAAAGAAAAATGCTGGTTTTGATAGAAATCAAACGTTGGTATCCCGAACATGAAGCATCCTTCACTTCCTAGCTCGTCTGATGGCTGTGAACATCAAAGTAGACTCGTTGTGACCGTCCTGTATGTCTGAAAACTCTTGATTTACCCTTAGCGGGGCGGGTAAATCACACGGCCTTCCTCTGGCCGTCTCTCTGGCGTGCCTTCATTCCTCTGTTTCAGTAAAGCGTGGCGATCTGCAGAAGGGAAATGATAATGTGTAGCTTCAAGCGCTTGCTCATAGTCCACATGCAACGAACGGTGGTTCAGAAGACCATAAACCAGTGGGAGCTTTAAAAAGACACCGTGGCACCACCCAAGAACGTAAGAATACAGCTGATATTTTTAGGAGAACTTAAGGAAAATCCACAATATCACTGCAGTGGCGCAGTGCAGATTTTGATATAGATTAACAGCTAAAGCCACGCTGCCTTTCTCTCCTCTCTGTTATTGTAAGTTTTATATCTGCTTCTTTTGGACTGTTGGTTGGCAAAGTGATGAATTTTATGATTTTTTTGTTTTATAGATTAAATCTGTGTACTGCGATGGCTGCTTTTGCCCTCAGGTTTCCGTTCTTCTCTCTTTCCGTCTTTGCTGAAACATTTGCCACAGCAGAGCATAGAAAGCTCGTCCTTTTGCTTCTTACATTTTCTGTTTCTTCCCACTCTGTCTCATGTTGATTACTGGGTTTGGAGCCTGCAGCCTGTATTTATGCCGCTCTCTCTCCAAGGCCTTTGCTCCTTGCGTCCTCCTCTGTCTGCCAGTGGGAGCCGGTTAGCTTCAGCGGAGGGCATCGAGCCCTCGCTAACAGGGCCGACATGTCAGCAGCCCCTCCGTCGTCTCCGGGGCTCTCAGCAGCAGCCTGCTGGGTTATTAGTGTGCAGATCACTGGGGAGCCTGGCCCAGGCTGCAGGGGCTGGTGCTGCCTCATTAGCATTGTTTCTAGCTTAAGAAACCAACGGTGCAATCAGACCTACGCCTTGTTTTCTGTGTGTTACAGTTAGTTTAGTTCTGTTCGAGTGTGGTCCACCCACAAATAAAACTGGTAAACAGAAGTCACATCCTGTCATGAACGTTAAGAAGAAACAGCAAATCTGATTTGTGGACATTTACTGAGGTTTGGTTGACCTGCATGAGCCTGTTTCTGTAGTTTATTGTGTCAGGGACATGATCAGGGAATTGATAAACTGCTTGGCAGTAAATTAATCCACTTTTAAAAAGGAGTTTTTGTTGTCAAAGAAAGACACCAAACTCGTTTCTCTCATAAATCTGATGTTTTTCTTGTTTTATGTCTTTGTAAGCTGAATGTTTTTGGACTTTTGGCTGTTGAAAACGAGACATTTAAGAACAATTTGAGAGCAGTGTGTATTAGGATTACAATGGTATGAAATGTTCACAGTTTGATCTCAGAATTCTTCTTCTTATTGTTATTATTATTACTTACAGTGACCATGAAAGGAATGAAAGCAGAAGGGTTTTTTTGAGATTGAATAAATTCTTTATTAATATTTCACAAAATATTGAATTATGACATGCTTGGAACTTGATTATCATCTTCTTTTTTTACTGTTACAGTAGAATTCAATACTGTAGATTAACAAAAACACGTGGGACCTGTCCACTATCGTGGGATGGTGGGCCGTGAAACCCTGATCTGAATCCATCACCTTCATGTATGTCAGCAGATTCGTCCTTCGAGCGTCATGAATGATCCATCGCACAGCTGCTGGGATATTTCAGTCCGGACTTAATTTATTGTTCATGTCAGATGACTGAAAATGAAGATTCGTGGATGGATGAACCGTCGCTTGATGGGTTGTGTGTATTGATGCTGCTTGTGTTTGCTCTCATGGGTTTAAGTCTATATTCTACACCCTGCATCATCATCATCCTGCATGTGAGCATCTTTCTGAGGTCGTAACTCTGCACTCAACCCTCCGGACTCGCCGCAGGGCTCCAGCACCCTTCCATCTCTGTCATCGGTGACCTTCGACCTCCTCGCTTTGATCGTAAGAAAAGCTGAAGGTGGGCTCTTCTGTGCTGCCTTCAGGGTCACAGCAGAGCAGAGAAACCTGCTGCTGTTTGCTCTTCAGTCTCATCGTTGAATTCTCTCCACCCGCCGCCAGAAGAGTCACTGACACTGAAACCTTCACGTACAATGAAAACACACGCAGTGATGTCACATCACCCTCGTGTTTTGTGTTTCATGTGGCGTGAGCACTGCGCCGGACTCTGACAAAACCCCCTGCTGTCACTGACATACAGAATTATGCTGAATCAACATGAGTGTCGTAGAGTAAGTCCAAGCTAAGCTCTAAGAAAGAAAGAGGAATAGTGACTTCATGTGTGATTCCAGTAGAGGAACAAATACAGACGGTCTGACTGAGATGATGTTTTTTATTGGTTGATGTTTTTATTCCCATCTGAAGGTGCAGCGCAATGAGCAGGGACGTGGTTCATTGTAGAAAAACTGCGCCTTGTGTTTGGATTCATTGTTAAGGAGCACGGTATGACGTGACGAAGGACACTTTGGTCAGGACATGGAAAGGTTTTGAGCTGTAATCGGGCAACGCTGTGACCCCATTTCATATTTCTGACTGCTTTGCTCAGCATCCTGGTTAATTAATGGCCTTTTTAATGACCTCTGGAGAATTGAAACCATGTAAATGCATCACGGGTGCATAAAAGTTTTCTTATTTAAGGCTATTGCAGAACCTAATATGCCTCTATAGCTGTCTCCTCACCTCCTCGCCTTCACCATTTGAACCCGAGGTGGAAAAAAGCAGTGAAAACATGAAACGTATGAATTATAGTTTGAGACAGTGGGCGGACGTAGAGTCGAGGCAGGGCGATGCACATGGGGAACATGGAGTGAATATAAGGTTAGCATGATATACTTGGATAACAGCACACTGTGTAAAGAGAACAGATGTTTAATATGAAAGCAAAGAAAAGCAGGTGATACTCAGCAGGCAGCAGTTCATGTTACTGTGAACCTGAACCTGAAAACGCTCAAACCTTCTTCTCTCCGTGTCTCTCCAGGTGAGGTGAAGATGGTGGACCGGCTTGCGAACAGTGAGGCCAACTCCAAGAGGATCGCGGTGGTGGAGGGCTGCTTTGGCGCTGCGGGCCAGCCGCTGGCCATCCCCGGCCGCGTGCTGATCGGCGAGGGCGTCCTCACCAAACTCTGCCGCAAGAAGCCCAAGGCGCGCCAGTTCTTCCTCTTCAACGACATCCTGGTCTACGGCAACATCGTCATCCAGAAGAAGAAGTACAATAAGCAGCACATCATCCCGCTGGAGAGCGTCACCATTGACACGGTGCCGGACGAAGGCGACCTGCGCAACGGCTGGCTCATCAAGACGCCCACCAAGTCCTTCGCGGTCTACGCCGCCACCGCCAACGAGAAGTCCGAGTGGATGAGCCACATAGGGAAGTGTGTGGAGGACCTGCTGCAGAAGAGCGGCAAGGCCCCGACGGGCGAGCACGCCGCCGTCTGGGTGCCCGACTCGGAGGCGACGGTGTGCATGCGCTGCCAGAAGGTGAAGTTCACGCCGGTCAGCCGCCGCCACCACTGCAGGAAGTGCGGCTTCGTGGTCTGCGGGCCGTGCTCAGAGAAGAAGTACCTCCTGCCCAGCCAGTCGTCCAAACCCGTTCGCGTCTGCGAGTACTGCTTTGTGCAGCTGACGTCAGGAAGCCTTGCGCCGCGCTCAGACTCCATCAGCCGGCCGGGGTCAAAGTTCAACAGCAACAACCTGTCGGACGATGACGATGAAGACGACAGCAGTGACTGAGGAGCGAACCGTCCTTCCGACGGCGTCTCGTCCCCACGTCGAGGAGGGAGCGCTTCTTTTCTTCCCGGACGATCGAATCGCGCTTCACCGTGAGACGAGTTCCACCTCTGAGGATTAACTCACTTTGGAGTTCCAGTCTCAAACCAAAATATTTCACTCTTCCTCCAGTTCCAGCAGGGATTAACATTTGCCCGAACACCGAGATTCAACATGTGGAACTAAGCGGGTGACTGGAAGAACTCTGGGAAAGAGACTCCTCGTGGCGTCCTCTCAGTCCGCCTCTTCTCTCTTAATTAGGCCGAGTTAGTCACTACAGAACACAATGGTGCTAATGAGAAACCCCCCCCCCCCCTCGACTCTGCCCTCCTCCCCAGTTAATTTCAGCTCAGACACTTCTGTTTCTGCCGTCTTTGTCTCACTTCTTTCATTGTCTGCAGGGAAAAGCAAACGTTTGGGCTCTAACCTTTATGTCTTCTGTCCTTCAGGTATCACACCAAAAAGGGCTTTTTTGTAATAGCAGTTCGGTATTTTTCTGCCCCGTTTTGTAAATGTCTTCAGCGAAATGTCGAGCTGAAGGAAAGATCCCTTTTCTAAATAGCAAAATGTAGATTTTTCGCTAAACTCAGAGCTTTTCTAGTTGACCTAATGTAGTTGCTTTTGACAAATCAGCTGAAGCTTGTCTCAGTGAGTGTTTGTCTCCGCTGATACGCTTTTGTGAGTCCACTTTCTGAGACTAACTCTACCTTTTGCCTTTACCGTCACGCAGTGCCTTGCAGAAAGCTGAGCTCAGCCTTCAGTATGAAAAAGGTTATTTGTTAATGAACCCCGGCTGCCAAAAAACAGGGACTTCATGGTCGGCTGACTCTGAAACGCTTCACATAGGATGGAGTTGTTGTGTGCTTTAGCAGGGAGAGCAGGGAGATTACCAACCTGCCGGCAGACAGGAAGAGTTCAATTTGGACTTTTTTTGAGAAGTCCGTTCTCTACCACACACCTGAAAGACACCTGAACCCACCATCAGACGCTGACTCTGGGGTCAGGATATGTTTGAGTTGTTAAATAGCCAGGCATCGGTTTGCAGATTGAGCTGAAAGGCGTATGTTCCACTGCATGAACTGAACGACCCGCAATCAGGAGCTTCCCGTTACCTGAGCCTGGAGCCTGTGTTTTACATACCAGTGTCATCGTTTTAATGCAGCGTTTGGTGAGCAGGTGCAGTTGGGACAGCTGAAGAAAAAGGGCCTCATGTAGATGTTTCTTCACATCTAAATGTACATCGGCGTCATTAGATTAAAGGGCCTCACCTGCTGCAGGAGGGGGACAGAATGGAGCAGATCCTGCTCGGCTTCATACTGTCAAAGCAGCTGCTTGTTTCTGTCCTGGACCGGAGGATGAGGAGCTGATGGTGAGGAAGCCGGGGGGAGGACGCTCCTCCACGGATACATATGTAAACCCACGTCACAGCCGATGCACGACCTGCACGTCAGGCGATGATTCATAAAAGTACGAGACAAACACCCGCTCGTTAGAACGGTCGTTGAGTTCCTGCAGTGGATGAGGCCTGAAGGAGGAAGGTGGACGCTTTTCCACAGAACTGGAGAGATGTGGTTTGATGACAGTGACCAGGAAGGTGACGAAGAAGTCATGTAACGCTCAGATGGTCTGTCTGGCTGCAGGTTCTTCATCGCTCCAGTGAATGAGATGAAACGTTGTGTTTTCACCTGCAGTCACATGATCTCGTCCGGCTTCAGAGTCGTAACTTGCTCAGTGGTTCAGGTGGTTTACAGTTTATGGAAACCAGCGTGTTGTCTTCCTGACCCCTCCCTGTGCTGCTCTGAGGCCCGAGGGCCACGTCGTGTCACTCAACAAACGCACCCTTTCTGAGCTCTGCTCCTCCCGCCTGCTGGAGCTGCGTAAACTTTGTCTCCCGGGCTCTGCCAGCACAAGCTAACACAGCCATCCTCCCCTCCTTCCTTCCTTTTCCAGAACCAGAACTTTCCCATGAAAAGACACTTTTCTGATCACATGATGTGTCGGTGACCTAAACCCTGATCAGGCTCTGAACCAGGAAGTGAAAGGCTGCTCGGGGGAAACATGGTGAAGTGCTTGTGGCTGAGACGCAGCGTTCAGGTTCAGTGGGTCTCACAGATGTTCATGTCATCGTTTGAGTTTCATGCAGACGGCAGTGACTCAGCTCGCTCTCAAACAGGAAGAACGCCTCACTGTTGTCGTCAGGTGTCAAAAAGGTGTCTGTCAGCACTCGTTTAAGTTGGTGTGGTCCGCTTAGGGAGCCAGAACCTTCTAATAACTTAGCAAATGATTAATTTAGTCTTTGTTTTTGTGTGTTATCCTCTTAGACCAGGCCCAGGGCTCGGATCTGGATCGTCAGTCCTGGTCCAAATCATATTCTGTCTGCATATTTTGCTTCATGTTTGGGCTCAGTTTGTAACGACAGTTCACACCAGCAGAGTCTGAACGTGCTTCATTGTGATTGGCTGAGGACGGACGCGTCTCAGCGAATCACAAAAGCAGCTCTTCGTCTCATTTGCTCTCTGAGCAGCACAGGTGTGACACACTCATCAGGTGTCAGATGAAGATGTGACGCCACTGAAATCGCTCTGTTCACCGCATGTGAAGCATTAACCGTCCATCGAGTGTGGACCTGCTAAAAATCCCACAATGCAACGCTGCATTAAAATCTCAGTTTGCTGCTCACAACAGAAAAGCGTTGAGCTTCTGTTTTAAACGCGGTGATGTTCTGGTGTGACGGCTGTAGTGATCTAAATATGTGAAAGTGAAAAGCACAAGTGAAACGCCGCCTCCGCAGACCGCTGGGATCCAGCAGGCGTGTCCTCGTGGACAGGAGGAGGCAGATGGAGGGTGAGCGCTGCGAAGGCGGCTGCTGTGAAGCTGCTGGCGGTGGTGTTGCCTCTGGTTGGATCTGTTGGACCAGCTCTGGGCCTTCAGTTGGCCTGATGAGCAGATGTTGGGATGAAGCTGTAATACAGACAGCGATGAGGAGAACCATCTTATTTGAGCTTCAGCTGAGCTCAAACAGGGAAAACAATCTGTTGTTGCTGCAGAAGATGAACAGCTGGACGTCCGCGAGTGCCGTCTGTCCACTGGGACAGTGTCTCCAGATGTTTGTCCACATGTTGACTGAATGGTCAGAGCGTTGTCTGTGTGTTTGACGCAGTAAGAACTCCTCGAAGCAGCAGAACGAGGAGACGAAAGGGATCTTTTTCTTTTTATGTTTTTTGGATTTTACGCTGTTATTTGCTGTTAATGTTTATGTTGCTGCGATAAGAGCAACGCAGTGATTGGAGAGACGAACGCGTTAATGATCACTAACCAGCTGTCCTTTATACTCGCTGCGGCCGAGGTGCTGATGGAGGAGCCCTGAAGCACCGAGTCCGGCCTCAGGTCTGCTGTGGATTGCACTTAAAGTTGGCACATTGACTTTGATCCAGGTTGTTTTTGCTTCATACTGTTAGTTTTAAAATGAATCTTCATGTTTTAATCCTGTTGATTTTTGTACATTTGTACAGATGTGTTTTGGGTTTATTTGTTCTAGTTGTACAGTTCTGATCAGTTCTGAAATGACGCTGTTTCAGGTCTCCTGTGCTCCCTCCTCCTCCTCCTCCTCCTCTTCCTCCTCCTCCTCACATCTCAGCAGCATCTGCAGCTTTACCACCATTAAAGGTAGAAGTCTGTCTCCACGCAGCCATGTGTAACTCCTGAATGCAGCAGAGACTCTGACGATGTTCACCAGCCGAACACATCTGGATTTTCTGTGTTTTGTCGCGGTTAAAGACTCTTCATCAGATCAGCAGCGTTGACGTCTTCCTGTTGACAGATTCAGTGGATCTCTCAGTAACAGATTACAGTCAACTTTCTCCAGTAAAATAACGTGTTAAACCAGAAGCCTGACAGAAGATTTCTTGGCCTTGTGTGCAGGTAACCGGGTTTCTAATCAGCGTTTTACACACACGCATGTGCAGGACAGTGACTTCAGACAGGGAAGGCATTGAGAGGTCTGTCAGGTGTTTCTGCAGCTGAACATTTGACTGTTAGATTCAGTCCTGTCACAAACACTCTGTTTCCTCAAACGTCTTTTTGAACACGTTTTCCTCCTTCGAACCTCTGAAGCCTCTGCTGCATTCAGTCGATCCCCATCAGCTCTTTAAAATAGTCACCTGACCACGAGGTGTTTGCATCCAGGTGCTTCCAATGTGACCTGGTGAAAAGACGCTGCAGGTTCATGAATTCATTCAAAGCAGACGGTTTGTTGTCAGCAGCCTCGTCCTGCTGCTCAGCTCTTTTTCTGAGATAAATGGAAGTTATAGAAATAATTTTAGCATCTGTGGTGAAAAGTAACTAAGTACATTTACTCGAGTGCTTAAGTACACTTTTAAGTACTCCAGTATTTCCATTTTATGTCACTTTGGACTTCACTACATCTCAGAGGCAAATATTGCTGCACTACATTTAATTCTTTTACAATTAGCAGATCACTTTAATTACTTGTTACTTTGCAGATTTCATCAATAATCAGTGATGATGATTTATTGTTAGCAGTTAAAATAAGACTTTATTGATCCCAGGGGGGTAAATTCAACACAGAATTAGCTCCATCTTCAGCAGCTGCAACATCACAGTGATGAACGCATGAATGCATCAGTGAGTACTTCTGATGCAAACACTGAGAGTACTTCTACACTGAGGTATTGCTACTTAAACCACTACTACTGTTTCCACTGCTACCGCTGCTGAGCAGTACCCAGTTCTACCATCATGTGCTGAAGTCACAGTTCACAAACTGGAGATTGTCCATGTTTCCCAGTAAGATTTACAGACGAACTGCAGAGTGTGTCACCATCAGCCCATTGAGCCCAGTGCAGCTCGTCTCTTTCAGGCTGGGCTCCTGTCCAGGTGTCACCTTGAGTCGCTGTGCTCACCTGTGTCACTGCAGCCTCACAGCAGCTAAAAACTGTCGCTTCCACCTTCTGCTGGTGTGATTTATGGATCAGTGGGCTGATGAGGATCACCTGAGACAACAGATGTGGGACATAGTTTCGTTCGACGTCCACTCACGAGCTTTTTGTAGAGCTGTGTCTCAGATGAACTCCTGCCTGTTGAAAGCTCCAGAAGAAGCTTGTGAGCGGACGTCGACATCAGACTCACAGTCAGACCGACGGGACTCGACTACGCTTAGAGAAGAAAAGCTGCAGATCCTGAGATTTGACAAGGAGACACATAATGAGGGGACGCGTTTGGACGGCTGAAGGAGAAATGGGCGTGTTTTGTTTTTTTCGTGCGAGCCGTTCACTTCCTGTCTCATGGATTTTAATGTTCCCTCTCTGTTGCTGTTTGATGGTTTAATTTTTGGAGGTTTTTTTTCTTAGTTTTTTTGATAATTTTACGTCTTTTTAAAAGCTTCTAAAAAGGGCTTCAATCATAATGTAACCAGCATATCATTGTTCATTACTAATTCCTTCAGAAACTTTGAAGTATATATTATATATAAATAATGAATTGCTTAAAGCTGGACTGTTGCCGTGTCTTCATTCATTCACATCTTCTGGCCTCTCTCGTCATGGAGGTATGTGAGCTTCAGCCTGAACCATCAGTCAGTTAATCATTCAGCTGATTTGTCAATTATGAAAAAACACTTAAAACTTGTTCTGATTATTAATTCATCATTCGTAGTTTCAGCTTCTTAAAGGGACGGTGTGCTGTTTTTCTTCTTAAATGACAAAGTGAATAATATTGATGACAAAACAAGACGTTTGAGGATGTTTAAGGATTATAAAGTTTAGAAATAGTTTATCTGCACACATCAGATGCTCACAAACATGACTCCAAGTAAATGACGGTGTTGCTCTGAGGGGTGGATGTGACGATATGTCGCTGTTCTGTTCACAGCTTGTTTCTGCTGCCCCCAAGTGGCCAAAAATCTAGTTATTGCAGGTTTAACAATGATGTCATTGTGACTGATTTTGAGATCTTGAAGTCCACCCCCATTTCCACTGTCTTCAAAGCACTGAGCTCACTACCAGGTCACCAGAGGGTCCATCTCCCACCTGAAGGTGGACTCGTCCCCATCAGAGATGAGCCCACTGAGGGTGGTGTCATCCACAAACTTCAGAAGCTTGATGGACTGGAGGTGCAGCCGTTGGAGTTCAGAGAGGACAGCAGAAGGGAAAGGATGCAGCAGGAAGTGGTGCTGATGGAGTCAGAGATGCCCCCCCGGCCTCGTGTCCTGCCTCCTGTCAGACAGGAAGTCAGTGAGCCTCCTGCAGGTGGAGTCAGGCACAATAGGCGGGGAGTGCCGGTGGAAAGGCAGAGGAAGTGGGTGTGTTTGATGATGTGTGTACAAACCAACATCACAGCAGGAGCCAATCTGCTGCTTTCTGTTAGAAATGTGGAAGACTCAGGCCTGCAGGCGCCTGCACTGACAGGAGAGCAACGGCAGTGAAGAAGTTAGGAGAAAAAAGAATAAACCCTTTCTCCAGAGGAAAATCCCACTGAGTCTCTATGAGAAGTCATTGTTTCACATGATAATGAATGAATTATGTGTCAGAAGTTATGTTGAACAGACTACAGTGCCTCATCAAAACAAATCCCACATGTACCGAACACATCAGAAAGGTTTGCCTGTGTATAATTAATAATCTATCGCATACTTCCACTGTGGAGCTGTGGAGTCGCCTCGAGACACTGCCATCCATGCTAATAAGGTAGCTCTCAGTGGGGGAAGCTTTTCCTTGAGGCATATTCTGCTTAATGATTTATGTAAGTATGGACCATCTGCAGAAAATAGAATTATTACACCATTATTCAATCATTATCCTTGAATTTTTAAAAGGATTATTGATGTAGTGGTGCCTTCAAGTGTAATTCTTACAGTAACAGCCCGTTTGAATGACTCACTATTACTCCAGTCCAGTAGGTGGTGATAAAGCGCTTAAAGCTGGTTCGTAACTGCCATTTAAATAAGCGAAGAAGAAGAAGCCCGTTGGCGGGCTAAACAAGATGAAGGTGGTGGAAACAGACAACAGATTTGTAGATTTGACGCGTTACAAGAGGGAAATAACGAGAGAGACTACTGGTACGGTAACAAAGAAGGTAAAAACTGAGAGTTTAAGGAGAAGTTGTACACAGAGTGCCCTCTGGGACTGATGCTAACGCTATGCTAACAGCAACCCTAATCAACTCACCTGTCTTATTAGCCCATCGCTAGCTTAGCTACAGCGACCTAGCGTGATTGTCAATGAGCGGTGGTGTGGACAGCCGGATGTGACCTGCTCACCGCAGGAGGTCTGTGTCAGTGGATGATTGTCCCAAAGCAAGACCACACAAGGTAAGACACCTGTTAATGTGGGATGTTTTATGTACGTTTTTGCTCCAGATGTGTTGGTGTTTGTGAAAAACTGAACGATGAAGTGTTGCTTTATGGGCGGAGAAAATTCTCCTTCTTAAAGTGCGTTTTGGTCAAAATCGTTTTATTAAGTAAGATTTTCGTTACAGGAATTGTGGAGTATTTTCAGTGTGGTATTCCTACTTTTACTGAAGTAAAACATCTAAATACCTCTTCCACCACTGCCCATAATCACAAGGTAACAGGCAGTAGTAGACAGTAATAAAGTACTTATTTAAAATTGTACTTGAGTACAATTTTACTGAACTGATGGTACTTTATGCTAAAACTCCACATGGAGTTGCAATGGTATGAGATTTTTACAGCCTTCTTCTTCTTCTTCTTCTTATTAAAAGATACTTTTATTAGATAAAAGACATAAGATAAAAAATAAAATAAAGTCTTCCGGGACCTTGAAGGCTCCATAATAACCCTCTGAAAGGGGCCATTGCTCACAGGGACTCATTTTATTTTTCATACTTTAAAAAGGTGCATTGTTTTAAACTGAGCTAATCAGAAATGATTGATCTAAAGTTTGAATTTAGGACTGAGATTTGGTCTGTTTATACAAATCCAGTGCGGATCAGACGTCACTCTTTGTGACACTTCCTGATGCCTCAAACTGTCAGCAGCATCACTGCGAGCGACAGGTGATCACAGCGAGCGGCGGCTGTTAGCAAGGTGATCACAGAGGATGAGCAGGCCTCATGGTGGTTCTTCTGAAGGATCTTACATCAGAGCTGGATGTCAGTGTTCCAGGTCAGACCGGCCTACAGGCTCGACTACAGTCTGCAGCGACAAACTCTAAAAATAACACATCTTATAGTTGTTTTCATGGTTCGCAACCAGTTTACATAAAGTTTGACCAGTCTTTGCCCCCGAGCGGCCGGTATCTTGGAAACCACAGGACTCCTGTCAGTGTCATTTATGGTGGATGTTGACTGTCGATTTAGCTGACCCCTCAGTGCTTCCTCTTGTACCTCCATCAGGCCAAACGTTCCCTTAACCAATCATTTTGGTGGTCTGTCTGCAGCAGAGGGAACTCTCTGTCCTCTCTCCAGGGGAAATGATGCTTCAGAGAAAATGGCAGCATGATTACAGCATTTAAATTACATTTGTTATCTAAAATGACTTGTTCCAGCAGACGTGTTGTTCCCTGGGCTGCACAGATGAGCCTGTAAGTAAAAGCTGTGAACTATCATAAGGCATCAGTGAGTGATGTAACTGAGCAGAGCCGTCGGTTCATTTCCCAAAGTGACAAAAACAACCTGTACAACGAGCTGAACTCCCCTCACAGGAAAGAATGAGTGATGCAACGCTAGCTAACGTTAGCAAACTGCAGGTAGATTTTGCAGCGTGTCTGACAGTCAGTTTGTGACTTCTCTCTTAAAGTTACACCTTAATTATAGCACAGCTGATGGAATTTTAAAATGTGCTCTTTGAACAATTCTGCGAACAAAACACACAAGTCATCACGTTTAACCGAAGCAGCTCACACATGTAGCTTACAGATGTTTTAACAGGTGGTTTGCGGATGACGTCACGTCGCTCTTATGTTGTGGTGTGAGCTGCAGATGGAGGGCAGGAAGTGATTTTCTGCACAGGAAGCACTGTAACACACATTCAATGCTGATGCTTTGTGCTGTTTTAGTAGCATTTATTGAGAACCGAAAGAAAAACGTGGGAAAAAATGTCTTAAACGTCTGCGGTCTGGAGGAGCCGAGTGGGCTAACAGTGGAAATGAGGTGACATTAGCTTCTGTTTCAAATCGACGGTGACAGATTTAAAGTAACAGCTGCAAACAACACGACAAACACTTGTTAAATCAGCGTCGACGGTTTCACATCAGACAGCTGAACGTGAATAACGAACCCTGTCTTGTTTCGCGATGATCCACGTCTTTAGTGGCGTTTCAGCGGACCTTTGTGATTGGTTAACCGAGCAAACAACCTATCGAACACGTAGACTGTGTACAGTGTGTCGTATAGAGATGATGTAGACTGTATGAAGGTGAAGGTCTAAAACTTCAACCTTTATTTCTCACCGAACGCCCAGAAAGCAGAACAGTCTCATTAATAACAACATGAAACTGAACAACACTCATCACAGAGGAGGAAGAAGATTCATGTAATGTTCATGTAAGACTCTGAATACAAGCGCCGTTTGGAAAATGTCTGGAAAAACCTCGTTAATGCTGTTTGAAATGTGATTGTGTGCACAGAGGTTTTCCTGGCTGTGCTGTGAGCTGAATTCTTCATATTACAGCATGATGACATGGAGGTGAAGCGAGTCTTTGTAGAAAAGCTGTGATAAGCAGCTATTACCCACACAGCTCAGCTCTCCAGCGTCTGCAGAGTCTAATCAGGAGCTCATTCACAAACACTAACTCTTGGGCCACACCTCCTTCAAAACACTGACACATCTCCATTGTCTCAGTTTGACTCAACAGTCCTCAGCAGGCTTTACTTTGGCGAGATCGACTTATCTGACTTAGCCGATAATTTCAGAGACGAAAGAAAAAATCACGTCTTCAAATGACTTGTTTGTGACATAAATTGTGTGTATTTACTTTGTCGCTTGTAGTAGAACGATGCTGCTCAGTCTGTGCTGAAGACCCAACGTAAATAAAATCTGTGTCATTAAAATGTTGGAGAGCTGTCCCAGAAATGTGGACGTCTGGTCGTGTTTGACTTCTGTTGTGAAAAGGAAAATCATTTACAACTAAGCTGAAATCAGTGCCTCCCTGGAGGAAGGATCAGCGGTGCTGTGAAGTGGAAGTGATTGGTGGTTAATGGGGGAAAAGCAGCTTTATTGGCTGTTAATCGTTAGCCGTCAGTCATTCTCCGCCTCGTCAGGGAGCCGCCGGTCGCGTCTTAAACGCAGGCGTCTGATGTCCGTCTAACCTGGCGTTCGCAGACAGAAGCTGAGGCGCTCCAGAGGCTGTTTTTAGAGGCGTGCAGAGTCGAGAATAGAAGCTGAACAAAACTGAGATCGCTCAGCGAGCATCAGCTTTAATGACTGCAGCGTCATCAGGCCACAGTCAGCTCTGTCACTCAGTGTAATGACGGCCTCCTGTGTCCTTTCAGAGCCTCCTTACTTCATCCGCCAGCAGCTCAGCCCCCGCAGACCAAACACACACACGCATACACACACACACGCACACACTCCTGCTTTTTTCCTTGCTTTGTTCGTGTGTTCGTCCTCTGCTTCAAGCTAAATTGAAATTCATGTTTTGCTCAGGAAATCTAGTTTATGTCCTCCACGTTCTGTTTTGAATGCTGATGAGGTCGAACTCGTTCCTGAGAGTGAACTAATGCACACCTGGTCAGCAGGTGTGCAGGGGAAGGAAAACAAGGAAGTGAACTGACAGCATTTGAGAGGTTCTGTCATTTCCAAAGTGTCTCTTATTATTATTATTATTATTATTATTATTATTATTATTATTATTATCATTATATTCCTAGCTCAGGCGACACCCTTTATTTTGTTGTTTTGCTGTGCCAGTTTCTGTGTGTGTGTGTGTGTGTGTGTGTGTGTGTGTGTGTGTGTGTGTGTGTGTGTGTGTGTGAGGCGATCAGTAATCACAGTACAGAAATGCCAAATTGACAGACGTGCAGACTTTACAGCTGTTAGCACTTCAGTCTTTGCTAGCCATCAGATTAAATTGGATATTTCAGTCGAGCTGAAATCATTTCAAAGTTATTTTTAATTTTTCAAATGAGAGGTTGATGATGAAGAGTTCAGCTTTGCAGAAAGTGTTTAATTCATTTTGATGATCACCTGAAGGACAAATGAACAACATTTCACGTCACCAGGTGCATCCGATGGTAAATCAGCCGCTCAGGTGTTTGGCGCATACAAGGCCCTGGATTGCAAGGTGTGTTTTAGCTCATTAGCTCGCTAGTTTTAGCCTGAAGCTCCGACTGCTGCTTGAAGGAAATCTACCTGAGGCTTGAGGACAGACTGGCTGTCACCTGAAGCATCGACTAAACAGACTGTGTGTCTGAGGCAGCGTTAGTGTTTCCCACACGAAAAGCAAGAATTCAAATGTCAGTACAACTTTATTGAACATTACATCCATTCAGTGGGGGCAGCAGGACAAAGTGTCAACACGGCAGTAAAATCCATCAGGACCCCATTTATGAAGAGACGTGAAATCTGATGCAGCCATTAAAAACTTAATGAGGCTGAGTTTTGATTAGCACGAACACAGACGGCTTCATTAACTGTGTCTCTGGTAATTGCTGACGTTGTCTTTTCAGTCCTCCACGTTTCCAAAGAGGACCGCTGAAGAATATTAGACACACATTTCAATACGATGCCGAAGCAGCGCTAACGAGAAACTCAACCACAAGCCGTCATTCAGGGTTAATTTAAGGGACGAGAGTGTCTCACAGCTCATCTGTCCCCACGTCTCTGCTGCTGTCTGTCCACTGCTTCCTCTGCTTTGCTGGAATAATCGAACAGCTTTTTGTTTAAGTAACCTGAAGGTTATGTAACGTCTGCTGTTACTCGCCTTAATTTGGCTGAAAGACAAACAAGAGCCGAGGACAGAAATATTAGTATTCACAGCATAAATTCAGACATTCATAGCGTTGTCTGCGAGCTCCTCACCTCCTGCTTTCTCCCTCGCTGTCATGATTTCCATGATACTCGCTGCAGTTGCTCTGTAATTATGTTGAATTACAGGAGGAGCATTTATAGCGTGGTTAGCACTATAAATATTAGCTGCTGCTTGATAAGAGGCCAAAATGAAACCTGTCTGATGTTTGGTTTGTGCTCTCTTCTTGACCACAGATCATTTCCATACGTGGTCTTTTTGCTTGATAGTTAAAGACAAACAGATGTCATTAAGACTGTCGGCTCTTCGCTGCAGACTGTGAAGGAAAAATAATGTGAAAATTGTCAAACTGAAATCGTCCTTCGCTGCTGCCGTTCACCTCCATATCTCCATCTTCTGATGCCTCGGTGCTCACTGATTCTTCACTGGAGTCTGAGACAGGCATTGATGTCGTCATCTTAGGAGGACAGATAGAGATGCAGAGGGAAAACTCCCAGCATGCCTTTGTTCTAGTGGCTTTGAAACTGTGATGAGAGCAGGTGAAAGCCGCCACTGGCAGTTTCCTCACATCAGCAGAGAAAATCCTCCTGCTGCTCTCTGGGTTAGTTTGTCTTCTTGTCTTTGTGTCTGAGGGGACGTCTCCTCTGCTGGGACACATGGCAGCAGTGTGGACACAAAGAGGACAGTCTAACATGGATTCAGGTTCCAGTTGAGAGACACAAACTGCAGAGCTGATATTTGGCATGGAGGGGTGAAGTCGAGGCTTCGTGGTCACAGCGATCTGTGATTTTAGCAGCAGTGTGTGTGAACAGAGGCTGTTTGCTCAGCTGGGACAGACATCTGAACAACAGACTGAAGGGAAACCAGTTCATTCACCAGGCAGAGCTGCGCTTTGTCCTCATGTGGTGAAGCTGGACTTCACGGGCAGTATGACGACACGTTCACGAGGCTGATGGGAACGCCGTCAGCTTTGCGGTTATTTAGTTATGAAGCAAAGCATCAAATGAAAAGTCTGACCTGATGATGGTGCGAGAGGTTTGTAAAGGTTTTACAGTTCATCCTGAGGGGACATGAATGTCCACCTGATGGTGGCGCTAGAGGAGAACTCGCCAGAGTCAGCAGGATCTGAGCACCACAAGTGAAATTATAGTGGAAAAGGTGAATTATGAGTCCAGAATATGATTTCTTGAATGCGTCACGTTTTCTACCCTTTACTACCTGAAGTGCATCAATCGTTAATCAAACCTGGACATCCCATAGCTGCTCAGACGACTTTTACATGTGAAGTAACAGAAGAAAAACAAGCTTTTTGTTCATTTCTTCCAAGTAAGCAGTGTTGTTAAAGAAGTCTCTTTCAGCCACATTCAGAAGAAACTGAGAAATATTGTTTTTGTTGTCAAATCCAGAGAAAGAAAATCATTTGGCAGATCACACATTAAGACAGAGCTGCTTTAAGGACAAGAAGGCAGGTTTGAGACTGAACAACAGCTATGAAAGGACACAGAGGATCCTTAAAATGAGAGCGGTTGTTCACGTCTGTCCTTGAGCCAGTTTTCTGCTTTGCTGCTGCAGGTCTGTGCACGCTGTCAGCTGTCTTTTAAGGAGAGCAGTGAAGCTTTCGCTGACGTCGGTTCAGGTTCAGACAAAGAATTCACAGAGCAGAAACACTCGAGGAGAGAATTCAGGCTTTGCATTCAGCTCGCACACGGTGAGCTGAATGCGAGGAAAACAGCATCTTCAGGATGTAGAAAGAAATGAGAAGAAGGTCAGAGGTCAAAGTCACAGCGCTGTTACTTAACATGGACTATTGTGATGGGCAAAACCTCAAGGAGGAAGAAAGAAATGAGGTTTTTTTTCCAGGAAAAGCTTCAGAAAGTGCAGCTGAATGCAGTTTGATGGAGTTTGATCATGAAATGTGTTCGTCCGGTCAGTGTTTGGAGGTCACGAAGGGTCAGGAAGTAAAAAAAAAAAAACAAACAAAAAAACTAGATGCCACTAAATCCTTCATGCTGGTCCTTCGTCTGCTCTGTACGTTCCAAAGTGATGTCTTCAGGTAAACGCTTTGATTTTTGGCCTAAAAATGACGACTGAATGGAAATGCTGTTGAAAGCTTGTACTTTGCAGAGTGACTCCAGGACCCTGTTACACCTGTGCTGGGGGGCTCCAGGTGAACAAAGCACCGCAAAACATCCAACCAGAGGCGGCTGCAGGGGTGGAGGAGCTACTCAAATCTTTAAGTACAAGTATCAGTACCACCATGTAAAAATACCTTAAAGGAAAAAAACCTTCATTTGAAATCCTCATTGAGTAAAAGTATTCTCAGCAAAGTACACAGTGTCAAGTAGAAGTATTCATAGTACTGTCGCATAAGCAGCATTTCAGAGCTTTTGGAGCCAGTAGAGTTGCAGCCCTTTAACTACTTCATAAAGTTTAGTCTAGTGGTTCCCAACCTCGGAGCCGGGCCCCTCAGATGGTCACCAGGGAAATGTGGCAACCGTCTGAACATGAGGAAGTGACCTCAGATAGCTCTGACCTTTAACCAAAGAGAGACTTCAGCTTCTGACCGAAGCGAACAGTGAAGTTCTTAATAAATCAATGTCTGCATTTACTGACTGATGTGCAGCACTTCAAATGTGTCACTGAATTTAACTGGCTGTTTGCAGTCACGTGACGTTAAATCCAGACGGAGGGCAGGAAGTGAAAACTGCAGCGGAGGAGGTGAAAAAAAGTTCTTCCTGTGCTCGTGAAGATGAAATTACAAACAGAAAATCTGATCATATCTTGGAAGTGACTCTTACATTATGAAGAGAAGCATTTTTTTAAACTGAACTGAAAGTTTTGCTGCTGTTGCGGCACGTTGAAGTTTACGTGAAGGTTGTTAGCTAGATTAACCACGAGCAAAGGTCGGTGAAAAGACGCGAATCATCGCAAAACGGGACGGGGTTCGTTATTTGTGTTCAGCTGTCTGATGTGAAACTGTCAACGCTGATTTACGAGTTGGCCGTGTTGTTTGTAGCTGTTACTTTAAATCTATTCAGAACATTAGCTAACGTTACGTCATTTCCACCGTTAGCCAACGGTTAGCGTTTTTCACCCTTATGAACTTTTAGTACCTGATAAAAGCTCCTCGTGGTTTCTCAGTTTGATAGATTTGAGCGACCGTAAACGATGCAAAACATCTGCATTTTGAGTGTTTGTTAAAGTGCTTCCTGTGAGAAAATCACTTCCTGCCCTCCGTCTGCAGCTCACTTGTTGTTTGTTGTGAACGAAACCAAACCAGCAGCCAGAAAAGCGTTTGGAAGGTTTTATTTCTGTGAATTAAAACATGTGACCGTCACGATTAAAGCTCCTAAAAACACAGTCAGTTAGCGCTGCGTCGTGGTCCCACAGATGTTGGATGTGTTCAGGATTTGGATTTTTAAGTTCCCCATTCCAAACCCATTTCCTCACTTCTCTCCATCATCCACCCACGCAGCCACTTTGGGTGGAGAAGAAGCAGAAATCAGTCGTCTCAGCACGTGGTCTGAGTCACTGCACAGTCTCAAATTTGATCAGCGACTGGTGGACTTTGCTGATCCACATTCAGTTCGCTGAGCAGAACATCAGAGGTAACGCCATCCTCCTGTCTTCAGGTGAACTGGACCGTCGGACCGTCAGCAGCTGGTTGGTCGACCCAGTCCCACACGTGGACGGAGCCGTCCGAGGCCGCCGACAGCAGCGTCCGCGGCCGCTCGGGATGCCAGGCGTGGGAGGTGGCGAAGAGGGGGGCGCCATCATCCGACTGCGATGTAACCGCGTGGCCGCGATGCTCGAACAGCGGGCGAGTTTCCTGCAGCTCTGGTGTCCAGGTGGAGGTGTTGTAGATCTGCACCGCCCCACTGAAGCCTGCAGAGCGAGGTGAGAAACAGATGTTAGCTCTTCATCTGGGAGCTCGTCACTGGCCGTCGTTTCATGGGTCAGGTTCCTGCCACTCTCACATCATGTTTAGCTAAACTAACCTGACACGGCGATACAGTCCCGCAGCGCCGGAGCCCACGATACTCTGACATCATCCAGGATGCGGCGAGCTGATTGGACGTCCAGCTGAGCCCGACTCACAGCTCCTCCCGGGTTCCTCAGGTCTGAAATCACCGACTGTCCGGATGAGGAGAGTCTGACGATCCTGCAGCTGGACAGATCTGAACAGGATGGACCCGTGGAGGCGTCTGTCCACCAGAGGACAGACTCATCTGAAGACGCGGGCGGAGGTGAAAGCTGAGGAGCGGCGGACGTCCGAGTGTCGGCGATGTAAACGTTCCCATTACAGCAGCCGGCGAGGACGACTGCGTCACTCACAAAATGCAGAGAGCTGAGAGGATCCGCCGAGTCCATCTCTGCCGGGACAAACAGAAGACATCACATCATAAATGTCCAACTGTTGGACGTGTTGCTAACAGATCCCTCTGAGTCCTTCACACCTGTAACATGAAGGTCGGGCTGCAGCGAGTGATCTTCATTATCGATTCATCTGCTGATTATTGCACCGATTAATCGTTCAGTCTGTCAATCGAAGGCTTCTTCTTCAGGTGCTTTGTTCTGTTCCACCAAAAATATTCTGTCCCAAAGATATTTCACAAAGAAAAGCAGCACAGCTCCTCACGCGACAGGCTGGAATCTGAATGAAAACTAACAAACGACTCGTCAATAATCAATCATTTCTGCCCATGAACTCATTGACTCGACATCACGTGACACGTGTTTTCTGAGCTGCTTAACAGTTCTCCTCCTCCTCCTCCTCCTCCTCCTCCTCCTCCTCCTCCTCCTCCTCCTCCTCCTCCACCTCCTCCACCTGCTCCCTGCTCAGCTCCGTCTCCAGCCTGTTTGCATTACATGTGTACATTTACTGCATTACTGCACAGTACCACAGGATTACTTTAAATTCAGAGCTGTCGTTTATCCAGATGTTTCACACCAAACAAAGCAAACATACAGATGTGATGAGCACACAGGAGCTTCCCACAAACACAAACACATGTTCAAGGAGCAGATTTCCAGATGATCGGAGCGTTACCGAGCTTGAGCAGCGGCTGTCCTGAGGTCAGCTGAGTCAGCCGGACGTCGTCGCTCTGAGCTCCGTGAAGAACTTGAGGCTGAGACGAGAGTCGAGCCGCGATCCTGCTGCCTCTCTGTGAAACGCTCCTCCCGCCCTCCACGCTTCCTGTTCTTCTGATCATATCTGTCATTGGACGATGAGACACAGCAGACGACCAATCACGTTGTGAGAAAACACCAAACATTGGTGGTAAATTCAGACGGAGGGCAGGAAGTGAAAGCTGGGGCGACGGTTTGGTTTTTCGCGGCTGCGTAACTTTTACTGTCCTGTGGATTAACCGCGTGACAAATGTTGAGTGCTGCGGAGCTGAATGACGATGTTTACGTTATGGCTGTTTGCGAGGTTAACTAATCAAGCTATCGATCGTCTCTACAGAGAGGACGTTATGCATGTTCAGCCGTCTGATGTGAAACTGTTAACGCTGATTTAACGAGTGTTAGTCGTGTTGTTTGTAGCTGTGACTTTAAATCAATCAGATATAACACAGGAGCTGACGTTACAGCATTTCCACTGTTAGCCCACTCGACTCGCAGACGGTTTTTCAGTCAATTTCTTGCATTATTTCACTCTTATGAACAACTTTTGGTGGTCAGTAAAAGCTCCTCCTGGTGCTGTGTTACAGTGTGAGTGTGTTATAGAGCATCCCATGTAGAAAATCACTCTCTGCCCTCCATCTGCAGCTCACACCACACTGAGTTTCTAAAACGCTGAAAAACTCATCTGAGCCTCCTTAAGTGACACAGCAAACCTGTGGACTGCATGTAGCCTGACAGACGCTGCTCAGGGCTGAACAAAGCGGCGCCTTTCAGGTAAAATTAATATACAGTATAATATTTAATCCTTTATCTTCTCCTCAAAAGACGTTCTTTGTAACAGTAACAGCATCCATCAGAATGTATCTGCTGAGGAGACTGAAGTGATGATGATGATTATTGTTATTATTATTGTTATTATTATCATTAGTGCCTTCATGATGCTGAGTTTAAACGCCATCTGTTTTCACCATCATCATATAAAGCACTACATTTATTTGAATGGAAACTACGAGACTTAACCGAGAGACTGAGTTTGTTTTCAGGTGAGGTGAGAAACGAGCATCAGGCCTCAAACTCACCGCCGTCGTCTCCTCCGAGGTCCCACACCTGAAGGTCTGAGCTCAGGCCGTCATTGGTGACGACACACCTGCCGGGAAAACAGCTGTCAGTGTTCAGTTCACAGTGATTTCAAGCGGAAATGTTTCGCAGACTCACCTCGTTCCTGGGACGTGTCTGAGGCAGCGAACCGGACCGTCCGTGAAGCCCCCGTGGACGACTCTGAAGTCTCGTTCTGCGCAGAGACCCTGAACGCAGCACACACACAAACGCTAGCAGAGGCTAAAAGTGATGTTTGGATGTTGTGTTTTCGGCTGCTCTGGTGTTTGTTACCTTGTTCTCATCGGCGAAGAGTTTCGGAGGCAAACGCAGCTCCAGAATTTCATTTTTATACGAGCTGAATCCTGCGACGCACACGGCTGCAAACACATGAAGAAAAGCTGGAACATAAAACCTGCTTCATCTCCACCTGGAGGCTCAGGTATGTTGAGCCAGCTCAGGCAGAGAACTGAGGCGTCTGCGTGTTGTTTGGGATCGTAAACATGTTGTAAGTCATGATTTGTCTTCTTCACTCCATCCAGTGTATAAACGGTCTGTTAACAAATGTGCAGTGAGACTAATGTGGAAAATACAAACCTGTTTCAAAAACCGTCTGGACTCTGTGTGAAATGTGCTGCTGCATCAGATTCACTCTCAGCAGATATTTACAAAAATCAGTGAAGCTGATGAGGAAGAACATAAATATATTGACTCTGAGCTGTTCTCAGGTCAGCACATCACCACATTTCGTTTTATCACAGCGTCACGACTTGTCTAGAATCAGGGTTTGATATTTCAGAGATGGGGTGATGATTATTAGAATGAAACATGGACTCACTCGTCCCTGATGTCCACTCGATGACCTGGGTGGGACTTTCCAGCTGATACACATAAAGATCTTTGTACCTGAAGAAAGAAGTCAGTCAGGTGTTAATGACTGAACACACACACACTCCAGGAATGTTTCAGTGAAACACACTGAACATCATTTAACCTCTACACCGTAAAGGCAGCAGCAGGGAAGTCTGACAGCTCAGCCTCAGACAGCCACGTGCTGGAGGTAGGATTTATTTTACTTTAACACCAGGTTCCCTTCAAAAATGTGAATATTTGATATTCCCTACGACAAGGCTGAGCACACATGCCTTAAATTTAAAATATGACTTAATGTTTTCACTCAATAGAGTCCACTGTTCAATTCGGCTTGGATGTAGTTGACTGAGGTTCAATCCTGAGACAGAATTCACATTCTGCTGCAATGGAGTCGAGTTGTAGTATGCAGCAATTTTGAAAGGAGAAACCAGCGGAGTCGAGTACAATCACTTCTTAAACTTGATTGTTAAGCAAATTACGTGCAGTAAGTTCAAGCCGAATTTAAATCAGACGCAGGAAATGTTTTGAGATGTTATATAAAAGCAATGCAACCCGACGAGTTAGTAAATGGAAATAAAAGTAGTGGGTGTTACAGCGGAGATCAGTTTGTAATGCTAACTGTTAGCGCCGCGGAGTGAATGGAGCTGCTAGCTAGCTAGCTAGCTGCTAAATACATTTCTCACGTTTTCAGGGACTCGATAAACCAGTCATCCAAAATATCTTCAAACTCTGTTTCTTCCATGTCTGCCATCACTTCACGTCACTTGAGTGACTTTACGTACTCATGTCTTCTTCTTGAGCTCTTTTGAGTCATTCAACAATGACGTAGTTACACCGCCCCCTGCTGGACAGACGCTCCCACCGCTTTCCGGTCAGGATCACAGGGATACTAGATTTGTTTTTTAAAAGTAATGTTGAACTCAGTTTTAAGACCGGAACATAAAAACTACCAACAGATTTTACAAACACATAAACAGCAGAAAGTCCTGAACTAAAGTAAGTAATACCACAGAATAGAAATACTCGGTACTGTTAGTACTTGTGTAACTGCTCTGGTCTGATAATGAAGGCCACGCATCATACAGATGTCTTTTACCTTTTTATTTTATCCAAACTCAGCCGACACCGTGAAAACTACAAAAAATAGAAGACATACAAACATTTCAATACAAGACTTTAACAAAAGTGTCTCTAACTAGACTGATCCAAACAAATGATACCAACAAAATATGAAACAAATCAACTTTTAAAAGGTCACATTTACCGTGTGCGCCTCTCAGACCACGCAGAATGAATTTGTTTGTAGGTCATGATTCCTCCTTAGCAATGTTGGCGTCTCCCTCTACAGCCGTATTGCATGACCCACAATCCCACAGGTGAGACCTTTAACTAAACTGCGGTGGTCATGTGACTTGTTTCATTCCTCAAATACATTTACAAAAAAAAAAAAAACCTTTTAAGCCAAACATCAATTTTTAAAATTACACATCTTCAAATTCCTTTCTGAACATTTTATTTACTGTGTTTTTAATTAATTTAAAAGACCACATGAATTCAAATATATATGAAATGATGACAGAAAATACCAAGAAAACTTTTAAAACAGAAATCACAACAATAACTGTCCCCTGGACAGTTACAACTTGTAGTAACATAAAACTACTTCAGAATGATGATGATGATGTATTTACTTATTTCTAATATTGCTGGATTATAATTATGGACACCTTAATGTGTAAGCGACAGCTGGTAAAGGTGGAGCTGATTTTAGTGACTTTATCTACTGCTGGGTGGTTTAATCAATAACAGAACGTCATGATTGATCATCTGATTGGTTATATTTTAAGTCGAGGTCCACTCTGGTGCTGATGCTTCATCCTTCCCACCATGTGCACAGCTCCATCACGCCGGCTGTTGTTTTCCTCCTCCTCCTCCTCAGCAGGCCTGTCGTTCTGCGCCTCCTGCTGTCTGACAGCAGAGACTGAGTCATGTCTGTCCTCTCCGTCCATCACTCTTCCTCTCACAGACACGTGATGATCTATAACGATCCTCTCTGAAAGGACCTTTGTAAACAACAAATACTTTAATACGTTTGTGCTTTAACTTCAGTGAATGCAGGACTTTTACTTCTACTTTTACAGCTTTAATGCTACTTTTACTTACAGCCGTACGTACTTCCTCACCAATGCTGCAGCTGATGAAGGTGGGACTAATCTGAACTGTTTAAGATGCTGCCGGCTAGTTTAAGATATATCAATACTTCATAATGTATTATCAGGTTTTATGTTTTCAATTAATAATCTCACTCTGCAAAGTAATGCAGTAGAACTCGTATTTGTCTTATACTACATTTATTGCCTCCTCAGGTATTTCTAATTAGACGTGATGAAGATTATGATATTCTGGGTAATATTATTGCTAAGTATTTACATACTGGTGAGTATCCTAATCTAGAGTAAATATCATATTTGTTGATCATATTTTAGATTAATAATCGAATTATTCTGATTATTCTGACTCACTCTCCAACACTCACTACAGCACAAACGTGGATTCATCCGCTGCTGAAAATAGTCCCAGACAGACGCTCTGTGTCCTCCTGCAGGGAGCAGCTGTTTGAGGAAACGATGAAGCTTTAAATAAACCTGAATATCAGTGAGTGTTTTTAAAGGAACAGTGAGACTGTCGGTTTGTCTGCACTCAGGATTTATTGACAACGACAGAAAAAACCACCAGCCGACAGTTCGCTGTCAAATCAGTTCAATAATAAAACAAGTTTGCATCAGATGATGAGAATCGATCATCCTGCTCGAACAGCGCTCACGTGGTCTGGTGTGCTGAAAAGTGGACGACGGTCCAACAGACCGCTGCAGAGCGCCGGCGGCCATGTTGGCTAAAGGGTCGGTGGGCAGGATTTAGCGGCATCTAGTGGTGAGACTGCAGACTGGCCAGCTGAACAGGCCTCTCCTCAGCCTCCCTTTCCGAGCACGTCGGAGAATCTACGATGGCCAATCAAAATGCAGCAGGTGCTCTCTGAAGCCAGTGTTTGGTTTGTCTCTCCTGGGCCACCGTACAAACATGGTGGCGTGACACAGCGGGACATTTGGAGGTAATGAAGACACAACCATTCTAGTGATGAAATGAAAACAGACTCCATCCGCTCACCTTCTCTGCTGGACCCAAACATCTCAAACCTGGACCCATCAGACCCATCAGAGTCCAGGTCTCCACTGGACTGACGTCCAGTCCTTGTGTCCTCGTCTTCTGATTGTTCTCCCTCAGTCGTGGTTTGAGCATGAAGGCCTGATTCACGCAGTCTCCTCTGGAAGCTGAAATGAAGTTGTCCTCTGCAGCTGAGGGACATCCTGTCTTCTTTCCTGAGGCGTCCTCATGCTGTTTCCTGGACAGACTGACCTTCGTGTCTGACAGTAATGATGGATGTCCTTTGAGGTTGGAGCCGCTCTGCTGTCTGGCTTTTGAACTGTTTCAGTCCGTCCCTCTTCAGCGATGCTTCGTAGACTCGTTCCAGATCAAACGTGTATATTTAACACACCACTTTCTTAATTTCTGGGTCCCATGAGGCTGAAAATCTGATGCGTAAACACATGATCATTAAATCTACGCCTACCTGAAGATCCCTCTCACTGCAGCTCTGAGGACGCACCTCTGACAGGCTGGACGGACAGAGAGACGGACTAACGGACAGCAGGAAGCTTGGAGAGTTCGAGCAGCGTCCTGCGGCGGAGACGCCGTCCTCAGCTCTGGTGTCTCCCACAGACCCACCTGAGCTGAGGCTGGTCTCCGAGGTCGGCGGGCTCTGAGGTGGAGAACCAGCTGCACTGGCAGGCGTACGCCCGCCGCCCGCTCCTCCTCCTCAGCTTGGCTCGGAGCTTCTGGCGGTCCGGCATGTTGTTTCTACAGACACAGAGAGCCAATCAGCAGCTGCCTTTCACACACCTGCACACAGTGGTACGATCCCACACATCGGCTCTGCCGTGACGTTCACCTGTAAGAGGCTTCAGGCTGACAGGAAAGTGATCCTTCGAGCTCGTAGTGGGTGGGGCTGTTTCTAAAATTCTCTCGTGTGTGTAAATGTGGTGGACAAAATATTAGGAACACCTCTTAATCTGATGCGGTCAACATGAAGCAAAGCACAACCTGAAGGCAGAGCTGCTGTACTGGATCCCATCAGATCGGACTGGTCGATGAGCGACGGCGTCCGTCAGCGACGGCGTCCGTCAGCGACGGCGTCCGTCAGCGACGGCGTCCGTCAGCCTCGGCTGCGTTCTGACACCGATCGTTCGTTTGAACACGATGTTTTAAAATAACATGAAAAGGTCAGAGTCTGACTGAGCGAGCTGCTGCTGAGCTCTGGATTCATCCACACAAACCACTTCACAGGAGGTCCAGAGCTGTTTGACTGTTTGTGCTTTCTGCTTTCCATAAATGCAGCTTTCATCATGAGTATGGAAAAACGCCTTTCTTCAGCACCGAACGACCACAATTTAATTAACGTCATCGCGCCGACATCGCCGACAATTAGAAGAGCAATTAGAAATTCATTTGCAATTTCTTTTACGAGATCAAAAAGCACATTCATCACACGGAAACACCTGAGCTTTTATTGACATTAGCGGCCTCCGTTAAGCCTCTTAATGAAAAAAATAACATGAAATAATAAAAGAAAGGTGTGGGAGGCCTCAGTAATGGATGTTCAGGACAGAGCGAAACCAACAGCAAGCCGGAGGAACGCTGAGAGGCGGTGACGGGAATACTAAAGAGGAACACACGACGGACAAACGGCTGAATCAGTAAGCAAACACAAAGTCAGTTAGAAGAAGTCAAACGTGAACCTTCAGTCAGATGTGATTCAAACATCAGATCAGACGTTTCAGAGAGAAACGGGACGTTCAGACATTAAAACAACGTTCACATCCAGAACGGATGTGCAGGTCTGAAGTCTGGAGCCGCAGCAGCATCTCACAGCTGGTCGGTCAAAACTCAGAGGCTTCGTTCATGATATGAAGGACAAACTCATCATCTTGATTGATTGTTCCTGACGCCGGAGAGTAGGAGCTCTGCTCGCCGCTGAAGTGTCAACGGTTTGTTAAACGTGTTTTAAGTTGACTTACTGACACGGTTTGTGACACGATTACAGCCTCAGAAAGACTCTTACAAACTGCTTCCTGCACACTAATGTGACTTTTCCATCTGTATTCTTAGCGTTTCGGTGATCTTTGGCGCCACATTACGCCTGGCGGCCTCCGGCTCCAGCTGCGTTACGCTCGATATGCCAGCGTGTCTGCGATGGCTCGTTTTAAAGGGATTTTACACATCAAAGTGTGTTTTCAGCTGATGGAGTGCGACTGATCAAGGAAAAGAAGTGGTACGAAGCCTTTGGGGAGCTGTGAGAAGGCCGATAAACGGAGGATTCAGAGAGACCACATCTCTGCTGCAGGCTACATTAGCTGCCGCTAGCATAACACATGGATGGAGATATCAAACACAACATGAACTCAAAGTATTCTGTTTCCAGATAAATAAGCAGCTCTGAACACGCTGACGCCTTCATTAACGCCATTAAACGTTTGTTTTCTGCACTTCCTGTTTTCTGGCTCCTCCACGCTGCACACGCTGATGCATTCTGCCCTGAAACAAACAGAAGAAGAAGAGCCGGGTCGTCTCCAGCAGCAGCAATAAACATCACAGCCGACACAGACGAGAGGAAGGTCGGAGATAACGAGAAGTCAGTATTAATCTCTGAGCAGCTCCTGGAGCGTTTAAGGTGCTTTAAAGCATCAGAGCGCAGAACAGGGTGTCAACATGGCTGCACATCTAAACAGCAGCCCGTAAACATACACATTTACACCTCCTCGCTCGTTCAGATGCACCGTTTCACCTCACAGAAGAATTCAGAGGCTCAGGAGGTGAACTTCAGAGCTCAACACTGCCACCTGCTGACCAACCCGAGCAACCGAAAACAGACCACCGCTGACAAAGCTCACAGCGACTCACTACAGGAAAAGAACGGCTGATTCTGGCTCTGAGTCGCACCTTGATGTCATGTGACAGGTTGTAACAGGCTGCTGCAGGTGCACACTTTCTGCACCCGATCCAGATAAAGAAGGCCAATCAGACAGACTCATCGTGAAGCAGAGGAGGTCACAGGTCGAGCTCAGAGTTCAGACTGAAAACTTTCTACATGTGCAATAACAAAGAAGTAAACACGTGACCTGATGAAGATGGTGTAGTATGAAGTGATGGTGGAGTAGTCTAGAAGTCTAGAGTCTGCAGACTCACCTGAGGAACAGGTAATCACAGGACAAGTCCCACTCGCAGTCATCAAACATCAGCACCCGGAAGTCACAGGACGTACATCGCAGCTGGTCACATGACCTGTTGATACAGTATATTATGTACAAAGTGAGAGGTTTTAGGAAAAAACACATTTCAGCAGTCGTAGTTATTCATCAGGGAGACATGAACACATCCAAAGTGCTTCTGCTGAAGGCACAAAAGTAGTTTTTCACCTCTTGGATGTTGCTGTTCCCACGCCATTAGTGACAGAGCTCCCGCCAACGAAAACAGGGCAGCACCTGAATGCACCACAAACGGATCAGATCACCACGTGTTGCTTTCGTCAACGAAAATTATGACTAAATATCGTCATCAACGAACCTTTATCACGTGACGAAAACGAGACGAGAATCAATGTAAATGCTGGTCATGTGACGATAACTATAATTAAATATATAATGCAATATTGTTGACAAATAAAAAGGAGACTAACTGTGGTTTACAAAATAAAAGCTCTGTTCAAATGTCTCTTCATTTTCGTTGACTAAATGACGAAATGTTCGAACGTTATTTCATCTCGTTTAGTCGTGTTGTTCTTATTATTTTGCAGTATTTCTGTTTCCTGTGTCTCACTTCAGGGGCTGCATCAGGTCGCACTGCGCAGTCACAGCGACGTCACTTCCTCAATCCCCGCTCGCGGCGTTATTTAGAAGCTGCAGCTGCGGTAGGTTAGCGTTAACGACAGACAGCTGACAGAGGACGGACCGATGGCCGGCCAGCCGGCTTTGCTTGGTGAAATAAATATGTTGTGAATTCAAATCAGAGCGTCTTCGTGTCTGGAATGGATGTTTTCTTCAGTCTGTAAGCTAACAATAATATAATAAGACAACCTCGTTTGAACTGTGAAATGGCTCAAAGAAAACTTTGGTTTGGTTTATACTACGAGGTACTTATACTATACTGACTGGGTTAAATAGAACTGCATCACTAAAAAGAGACTAAAATACAGTTTTCATTGACTGAAACTGGACTAAAACAGTCAGGGATAATTCTGACTAAAATAAGACTAAAATGCTCAGACTTGTAGTCGACTGAAACTTGACTAAAAGAGTACGACCGTGACTGAAACTGATAAAAACTAAAACGACAGCTTGACACAAAGACTAGACTGAGACTGAAATTAAAACAGGCCGTCAAAAACAACAGAGACAGATCATCACATGTGGACAGTGTGTAAACTTAGTTCCCACTTTCATATGAACCCACTGGAGCCTCTTTTATTTTTACTTCTCCAGTAGACCATCAGTCACAGGTTTTTGCTAAATGAACACGAGTGCGTCCTCTCCCTGTTCTTCCTCCCTGCAGTCATTACTCCCACCTGTGTGTGTGTGTGTGTGTGTGTGTGTGTGTGTGTGTGTGTGTTATTCAGTGAACTCCTTCTCTTACTTTCTCCCTCCGGCCTGAGAGGACAGCTTCTTCTCCACTTGTGCTCCTTTAGGAAAGTGTTCAGCCTGAGATGAGAGCAGAGAGTCACTTCATTAAATCGGAATGAAACGGTGACTTCAGGTGTTTGTCTGTGCTTTGAACTTCTTTTTCAACCGCAGGTGTTTGGTGGAGACGCCAGAATGAGAAGTAATTTGCTCGTGTGCTGAATGTACTCTCAGCGTACTCTGACGGCAGAACTGGTTTCTTTGCAGAATAAGATTTCACATGCTGAATCCTCTGGAGCTGTAGACCTCCAGCTGTGCTACGAAGGTGGTTTCCTATTCATGGAGCCCACAGGTGTTAATCTTGTGCAGGTGACACAATACAGATGTGCTGCAATGCTCCGGAAACGACAGGGAAGAAGACGGCATGATGGGAAACCTGAATGTGAATGATGCTGGATTTAAACATCTTCAACCTCACAGGAGTTCAAACAAGTAACAGTACTGCATATTAGGAGTAGTTGAACCAAGTACAATGTTAAAATACTGTCATAGTTATAGCTGCAGGTCGGGGCTTCTGGCACTAAATAGAAAAAGCTGCTTTATGTGAGTTTAGTGCTTCCAGTTTTTGAGTCGTTTCTCCAGCAGCATCCAAAGCAAATGTGCATCAAGTGAGATGTTTCTCTTCTTTTTACATCACGTCACAGGTGCACCTACGTATGTGCACAGGTGTGCTGACACCCTGACCTTTACGTGAGAAAGACCATTTGTGGTTGAAAAGCTGTCACATCCATGTCAAAGACTGAGAGCAGCAGAGCTCGTGTTCACCTTCAGCCGCGGGGAATCGCTGTCGTCTTCCTCCAGTAATTCCTCCAGAAGGGCGTCGATGTCCTCAGCGACGCTGCTCATCGGCCGTTCGGGGTTTCTGGTGCTAAATCAGAGGAAAGACAATTACAGATGAGCGTCTTTCTGCTGTAGAAACTGTGCAGCCGGACAGCGACGAACATCAATTCATGCTTAGGACAGCAAACCGAGGTCGACTTTGCGTTCACCCCCTTAAACTTTACACAAACTGCATATTTTATAAGCTTTTACTTTAACAAAAGAATCAAGGATTCAATGTTTTTACACCACTTCAGCTCTTGTGGTTCAGAGAAAGCAGCATCTCGAGCCACATGAAGGGAATTAAATGTGAAAAAACAGGAATAAGGAAACACTTACAGAAAACGTTTTTAGGGCCTTTTAAAGTTTTTTGAGGGGTGTGTTGGTGGACTTGTTCTGACCTCAGTATTTCTTAATTCCTGGTTTTAATGATCAACAATTGAAGCTGCGTTCATAACATATTAACATAAGCTATAACTGAGAAGCTACTTTACTGTGTTAACTGATCAATGTCTCACCACAATGTGAATACTGTACAATACCTCTGACAGACAGGAGACACTTATAATACAGCACACTGAGTGCAAGCCAGTGTATCCCTTACAGATATCCAGAAGTCAAACAGCTAGTTTCAGAGTTCATATCACTCTGAAACTAGCTGCTGGTATGCTAAACACAAGCTAACTTTACTGACTTCACTTAGCTTGTAAGACAATTAGCTGCCATTTAATGGCCACAACTTTCAGCTCATTAGACTTTATCAGCAGAGACGCTTTGAAGCCACCTAGCACACTCCACTGTTACACGTTAGCTTATAGCATTAGCTTGCCGTGTTAGCGCTGCTGACCTGTGTTTTCTCTGTCCTGCATCGTCTTTCCCGCATTTTCCAGCCTCGCTCGAGCTCACGCGAGCTGCGGAGGCGAGAGACACGTTTCTGCAAAACTTCTTTTCGACTTCATCGAGCAGTTCGTCGAGGTCATCGTCATCATCATCCATGTTCAGGTCGCTCTTCTATCTGCCCTGCTAACTTTAGCGACACCAGCTAACTCACACGACCGCCGCCCGCGAGCTCACAGCGTTCTTCGTTGCTAAGTAACAGCGGTACAGAGCGACAGCGCCTTCAAAATAAATGTCAAACATTAATGGAGCCCCGACAAATCTGACTTTTAATTAAAAGTCTGAATTGATGTGTTAGATGTGCTGATTCTAATACAAAAGTAGTGAAATCGGTCTGTAAATTAGTTGAACTCAACCAGTGGTGGGAAGCACTGTACTAAAGTTGAGGTTTGAGGTATTTCTGCTACTTTATACTTGTACTCCACTGCAGCTCAGAGGCAAATATACTTTTTAATCCAGTACTATTTGATAATTTCAGTTACTGCTTGCCAGATTCAACATATGATCAATTAATAAATTATATTATAATATCAACGGAACTTTCCCAGGAATTCACAAGCTGCCCGAAATATAATTTACATTAAACATATATTCAATGAAATTAGCCACACCTACACCAGCTACAATATTAAAGTAATGCACACATTGATCAATCAATACTTATGATGAAATAATATACGTCGTTCTGAAATGGGCCATTCTACAAAATGAATACTTTAGCTTTCGGAACTTTAATAAATACATGTTGATACTACTTTTGTACCTTCACTTAGGCAGAATTTGGCACGCCGGACTTTTATTTAAGTAAACGATCGAAGCACCACCTCCACCACTAGACTGTTAATCATCATATCTCACATCAAGGTGGCGCCTATTCCTCCTTAGTAAAGATCTTATTTTGAAAATCTCAGTCGGAGGAGAGTTTTTGCTCATTCCGTTGTGCCTTGCATTAGCACAACGCCATACTTACGCGATGTTTACATAATTCCACTCATGCACACACGCTGGTGGGTAAAGAGGAAGGTAAAATTACGTTTGTTGATATACATAAGATGAAAATGCGTTGTCGGCAGGATTCGAACCTGCGCGGGGAGACCCCAATGGATTTCTAGTCCATCGCCTTAACCACTCGGCCACGACAACCGGATGACGTTTAAACTGTGGTGGCAGGCATCTGATCAATGTTTGAGGTCACGAGTCTGTCTGTCGTTGGATTGATATGCGGCCACTGCTGCATTCACGTGTATGTTGCATCTTACTGCTGTGGACGTTTAACTACTTTATATACTGAATAATATTTATAACAGTGTGAGTAAATAGTCCAACAATTGAAGAATGTTTCTGCAAGAAATTCAGGGATTTCACAAAATAATCCATAATATCACAAAAAAAAAGAAAAAAAATCAGGAGAATTATGTGCACTAAGGGACAACACTGAATACCCATGACCTTTGACCCCTCCGGTGGCCCTGCATTAAAACTGTATAAAGGACGTTACTTCGACTTCTGCTTGGGAATTTCAGAAAACCTGTCAGGAAACAGAGACTCTACACATCAAGCGAGAACCACGAATCAGCAACAAAATGTACCGTTCTCTGACGAGTCCACGTTTCAGAATGTTTACAGAACTCATGGACATCGTGTCCTCTGGACTTCTCACTTACAGAGTGTTGTTGAGAGAAAAGAGAAACTTGGTGGTGAACATGTCCTGGTCTAACTTCTCTGGAACATGCAGCAGGTATCAAATTCAGAATGAGTGTATTTTTACAAAAACAATAAAGTTTATCAGTTTGAAGATGAAGTATCTTATCTTTGTGCTGAATTTGACTGAATATAGGTTGAAGTATCAAATCACTGCATTCTGTCTCTAATTATGTTCAGCACGAAGTCCAAACTTGTTTGGATCAAGGCTGTCAGACGAGGACAGAACTCAGACTGAAGAGCTGCTCCTCTTCCTGGACTCGATCAGAGCTTGGGACGCCTCCCTCTTGTTCCTGCTCTCAGACACAGCGAGCTGCACTCTGTCCTCCCCCGTCCCCTTGTCTCCTCCCCCTCAGATCAACAGCCTGAATATGGGCGTTACTAGTTCCCCTTCCGAAGAACCGAAACTCAGACAGTCGTAGGCAGTGCAGGCTGAAAATGGCGCAGAAAGGAGTTCAGCTGGACCGGGAAACCTTCTCTTGTTCGATCTGTCTGGATCTACTGAGGGATCCGGTGACTGTCCCCTGTGGACACAGCTACTGCATGAAGTGTATTAAAAGTTTCTGGGATGAAGAGGATCAGAAGCAAATCCACAGCTGCCCTCAGTGTAGGCAGACCTTCACACCGAGGCCTGTCCTGCTGAAAAACACCATGTTAGCAGCTTTAGTGGAGGAGCTGAAGAAGACTGGACTCCAGGCTGCTCCTGCTGATCACTGCTATGCTGGACCTGAAGATGTGGCCTGTGATTTCTGCACTGGGAGGAAACTGAAAGCCCTCAAGTCCTGTCTGGTCTGTGTGGTCTCTTACTGTGAGAAACACCTCCAGCCTCATTATGAAGTACTTCAGCTGAAGAAACACAAGCTGGTGGAGCCCTCCAACAAGCTCCAGGAGAACATCTGCCCTCGTCACGATGAGGTGATGAAGATGTTCTGCCGCACTGATCAGCAGTGTATCTGTTATCTCTGCCCTGTGGATGAACATAAAGGCCACGACACAGTCTCAGCTGCAGCAGAAAGGACTGAGAGGCAGAGAGAGCTGGAGGTGAGACGGCAAGACATCCAGCAGAGAATCCAGGACAGACAGAAAGACGTGAAGGTGCTTCAGCAGGAGGTGGAGGCTATCAATCGCTCTGCTGATAAAGCAGTGGAGGACAGCGAGGAGACCTTCAGCCAGCTGATCCGTCTCATAGAGAAAAGAAGCTCTGATGTGAAGCAGCAGGTCAGATCCCAGCAGGAAGCTGAAGTGAGTCGAGTCCAAGAGCTTCAGGAGACGCTGGAGCAGGAGATCACTGAGCTGGAGAGGAAAGATGCTGAGCTGAAGCAGCTCTCACACACAGAGGATCACAACCAGTTTCTAAACGACTACCCCTCACTGTCACTACTCAGCCAATCTGCAGCCTCATCCAGCATGATCATCCGTCCTCTGACGTACTTTGAGGAAGTGACGGCTGCCGTGTCAGCAGTCAGAGACAAACTACAGGACGTCCTGAGCGAGAACTGGACAGACGTCTCACTGACAGTGACTGAAGTGGACGTTTTACTGTCAGCACCAGAGCCCAAGACCAGAGCTGAATTCTTAAAGTATTCACGTGAAATCACGCTGAATCCAAACACAGCACACGTAGAGATGTTCTTATCTGAGGGGAACAGAAAGGCGACATTAAAGACACCATACGAGGTCGTTCCTTATCACCCAGACAGATTCCTTTACTGCTGCCAGGCTCTGAGCAGAGAGAGTCTCACGGGACGATGCTACTGGGAGGTGGAGAGGAAAGGCCGAGTTTATATAGCGGTCGCTTATAAGAGCATCAGCAGGGTGGCGTGCTCCAAAGTATGTGGATTTGGACTCAATGACAAGTCTTGGGCGTTATGTTGTGAAAAGGGCACTTTTGAGTTTTACTACAACGGAATCCCAACTCCCATTTCAGGTCCTCCGTCCTGCAAGGTGGGAGTGTACCTGGATCACAGCGCAGGTATTCTGTCCTTCTACAGCATCACCGAAACCATGACGCTCCTCCACAGAGTCCAGACCACGTTCACTCAGCCTCTCTATGCTGGACTGCGGCTTTATTATAACTACGGAGACGTCGCTGCGTTCCGCAAACTCAAATAACCAGAAGTCACTGCAGGGATTAAATTCTCTGTTTTAACTCTGAAACTTACTTTTTCTTCATGTTTGATGCTAATTGTCATTTCTCGCCTGCACACAGTCACCTGTCAATCAAACGGTATGGGTGGTACTTTGCCTTCTCTTCAGTAGCTCTACAAGTATTTTAGTGTCTTTACATGGAGCTCAAGGTGCAGCCATGTTTTGTTCACCTGAGCTGATGCTTCTCTGCATGAACATGTAACCCTGCCTGTGCTCTCAACGCTTGCTGAATACTGACATCTGTCTGTTGCTGTCTTTAGAGAGAGCACCAGAGCTTCCTTTATTGTAGAAACTGTTCTCATCACATCGCAAGGAATACTTTAATCACATTTATTCGTTTGGCAGACCAAATGTCAAATAAATGACAACTTTGAGGTTTTATAAATTTGTAATAATAATCACGAAGGACGTCGTTCACTTTCTTCTTTAACACAGCTGAGATTCTGATCGTGTGGATGAAATCAGTCTGTACATGAAACCACTGAACACGAGTCATTTGACAGATTTTTCTGATTTGATATGTGAACAAACTGAAGGTTTAAATCACGAATAAACAAACATGAACTGTGAATTGTCTTCTTGTCTTCATTAAAGGGTATCATACAAAGCTGATGGAGAAACTGTGAAAGCACCATAACTGAGGCAGCTTTCCTCCTGAAACACCACAAACTACAGAGTTCATAGAGCTTTCTGTCACTTTTTACAACATTTTCTCTGTGCGTCAACACAGAGAATGTATTACAAAGATTTCACAAAAAGTGGACAAACAGTAAGAATTCCTTTGTCATGATGTGTGTAAAGAAGTTTTGTTGAGTCCTGACACGGACGAGACAGCAGACCCTGCTGAGTTGTGGACATGAAGTCACTTCATGTACCGCTGTGATGATTTTCATTAAGATGAAACTTCATGGAGCAAAGAGGCCGAGGTGCGTTCACTGACCTGGTTCAGTGTTGGAGCAGCGACGACTGTGTAAATAATGCCTGCGTGTGTGTGTGGACATGTGTTACGCATGTTGTGGGGACATAAATCTGTTTACACAGTCACACTTGGGGACTCAACTTCCTTATGGGGACGAAATGCAGGTCCCCTTAATGAAAATCATTAAATTTTAGGGGTAAGATTAGGCAAGTAGGGGTTGGGTTGGGTTAGTGTGTGTGTGTGTGTGTGTGTGTGTGTGTGTGTGTGTGTGTGTGTGTGTGTGTGTGTGTGCGTGTGTGTGGCTCCACCTGCTGTTTCTTATTTGAATTACAGAGGACAATCTACACTGAAAAGCCTCTGCACACTCTTTAACAACGAGCCTGTGCTGTGTGATACCTTCTGCAGCATATCCCACCGAACGATGGTCAGACGCTCGACAGACGATTTCAGATTCACTGAAAATCCCAAAACCAAAGTAAGAGCTTGTTACAAAGACACAAAACACAAACACATTGGCTAGCTTACAATAGACAGTACTATGATGCAGGATCAGGGTCAAATTTTAAAAGTACTGACAGGTCAGCGGAGGTTATATCCTAACTGGACCCAGCCACTGACGGTAAGCCTACAGTGGTAACTGAGAGGCCGGCCGTGGGAAATGAGAAGCCAACTATTCATTCGACCAAATGGTAACTCATGCGTCCAGCCACGACATCCACTGCAGCGGCATCTGGCTCGGCTGGTCGTGAGCTTCCAAGGCTGGGAATGAGCACACCGAGGCTAACCAAGTGGACTGACTACTGGCTTGGCTAGAAACGAGCATGGCAAAGCTGGTCACAAGCACACTAAGGCTAGCAACCCACTTTAGCGATTACTGGCTACGCTGGTAATTAGCTTCCAAGGCTAGCAGCGTGTTGGATGTTGTGTAGTATTTCTCCTAACACTGCATCCAGAAGACCTTAAAACTTGTTCAACATATTTTTTGTTCCAGAGTTGATGATGGAAAGAGCTAATCAGTGAACACTTTGCCTCCTTCTCATCTCTGCTAAGACATGCGCATGCGCAGTCCAATTCGGGTAGGACGTACGGATCGGGTAGCTAATCATTAGCTTAGCCTTGGAAGCTAATGATTAGCCAAGCCAGAAGCTGCTCTGGTGGATAGCTAAGTTAGACGCCAGAGTTAGCCTCTCAGTCACCACCGCCAGCTTATTTTTGGCCAGCGGCTAGCTTCGGCTGTAATATAGACCTTTCATAGCTTAACCGTAGCCTAGCGCTAGCATGCATTAAGCTAATGTTACATTTAAAAACTACTTCCAGACACAAACCACCGCTTAACATCAAAGATTTACAACAAATACGAACCTTTTCCCTCTTCAAAGGGTGTGAGTAACTTAACTAACTGCGTATGTCTCCCTGTTGTCCGTTTCTCTTACGTTACAGCCGCGTTTTTACAGGAACTGGGTGCTTGGTCACTTTCAAAATAAAAGCCGAGAAAATCAAAACAGGAAATAAGTTAATATAAACTTAGAAACAGGTAGAAAGACGTTGTAAAGTATTACAGAAGCAATATTCGGCAAAATTGTCCGATTACAGTTTTCCTCTGTCTTTTATTGATTGTTATCGGGCTTATTTACACTTTATGCATCCGTGCTGTTCTCCTTCAAAAATAGAAATATAGGAAATTTAATCATTGAGGCAGTTTCATGTTCGACCAGCAGATGGAAAACCTCCCCTTTCACTTCAGTTTTCAGGAAGGGAAGCTGTCTCATCGTTACTGTCACTAAGTGTCGATTATTTGTCCTTTTGTCTTTCTGTTTTGGGAGAAATTTTCCTTCAACTTTCCTTTTTTTGTTTTAAAGTTTGCTTTATTCTCTGTTTTCAGAATGGAGTTCTGACTAGAACAATCATTTTTTGCAGAATAGAAACTCATAGCAACATTTTCTGTCTAAACATCATGACATGTTGCTGACATGTTTCCTTTTGTAACCAAAAACCTGAAAAACACAGAAATACTGTTGACTCAGTCATGACTTATTCATAAATGAAAGAAATCTGAGATGCATGAGCCAAACAGTGACGGAGCATCTGTCAAACATGTCCAGAACATTTCTAAAAAAAAAAACCCTGAAAACCTCTTTACAGTCTTTTAAATTAAGACAGTTACACAAACATATAGAAGAAGATATGGACAAATGTTTGAATTAGTTCATTTTGTCTTCATGTATTTATTTATTTATCTGTATGTAGTTATTTACTTCTGGCACATTATACCTGAACTGAACCAACACAAACAGCTGCTGTGAAACTAAAGTTCAAACGACAATAAAACACAGACTGATTGAAAAGTCTGAACTATTATAACGTTGGTGTAAAGTTCATTAGTTTATCTGCCGCCTGTGTTTCTGCTGAGTGTTAATGAACTAAATGTCAGAAGCAGAAAAATGTCCCAAACACAAACCAAACTTATATCAAAACTAGAATTTAATAACAGAGAAAACAGCTCTTCACTTTCACATTGTTTACCTTCTCAATATATATATCCTTTATTTAACCAGGTAAAACCTCATTGACATTAAAATCTCTTTTCCAAGAGTGACCTGGCCGAGAAGGCAGCCCAACAACATTATCACGAAAAACAAGTACAACAATATGAACAGACATAAAACAACAGTTAAACACAAGCGTACAGGTCAATAACGCTAATCAAATAATGATAATAAGAGCAATGAGAAGGGGTAAATTAAACAGTTGCACTGATCAAGAGAGTTTTCCTCTCGATCCTTCATTATGGCCTTGAATCCCCTCAGAGAGATCAGCTCTGAAAATTTCAGATCAGTCTGTAGATTATTCCAAGAGGAGGGAGCAGCATGTTTAAAAGCTTTTCTCACATTCTGTTCTAGCTCTGAAAACCACCATCTGTAGAATGGAGGAAAGATATGGAGGGACTAGGCCAAGAATGGTTTTATATATAAAAAGTAGACTGAAAATATATAATCACAACAGAAGTTGTCTCAGGACACTTTCCATATAGAGCTGGTACAGACCAAGCTCTTTATCTACAGAGAACCAACAATTCCCAGTGGAAAACAGTGGAAGATCAGACATAAAATAATAATAATAATAATAATACATTTGATTTGAAAGTGCCTTTCAGGACACCCAAGGTCGCTGTACAGAAAATATACAAACAATGATATAAAATACAAGATAAAAAAACATGTGCAGAGGATGGTTAAGTCCTGACCACACACTCCTCGTCTTCCTCATCGCCCTCTTAAAAGAAAAGCAGAAGCTCGACATCACAAAAAGCCCAGACGGCCCTGACGTGGCGGTCTATGGGGAATTCCTCAGAGCCAACGTAAAGGTTAGACAGGTGTATAAACAGCACAGGTGTGTGGGCGTCATTCGCTTCACTTCTCCCTCTGAAAGGGCGCTCGGCCTCGGTTCTCACTGAAAGTGCTCCACCTCCACATGTGCTGAAAACAAAGTGTTTTCCATCACAGAAAAACCCAGGAAGAAATGACACATTCAGTCATGAATCATGAACAATTAAAGGCTAAAATGCAGACTCAGCTGTTGTGTTGCTACAGTCCGTGCTGGTCTGCTGTGTGGCTGCTGCTGCTTGTGGCGGCTAGTTTTAGCTTTTAGCTCCTGTTTGCGGACACAGATTCCAGATTTGATGAATCTTGAGGACTTTACATTCTTGACTCTGGAAACGAAGGTTTGACTCAAAGTCAGCTTTTTCAGATCTGATATTTCTGCACCTACAAATAAAGTTTAGTAGCATTTTCTACTATTTTTACTCTGTTCCTCCTGAGCTACGGCCCGTCATGACACGACAGGGGTTGGCGTCCATCTCCGCGTCCGTCTCTGGGTCCGTCTCTGGGTCCGTCTCCTTGTCCAGCTCTCTGTGCTGCCTGACGGTCCACATTCGTTTAGCTCCTGAAGGGTTTTCTGTCGGCTGGTTTTCGTCCTCAGCTGACGTTTTCGGGGTCGGGGCATCACAAAAGTGTGTGATTGTGATGAAAGGTTTCTTGACTCGGTGTCTGCGGGCTTGCTTTCATCAGAGTTGTCTGTTTGTAAAGCTGAAGATGAAAGTCCTCCTGCTCATGCAGTCCAAGCTCCTCCTCTTCATTTTACTGAATCAATCATACACTAAACTTCAGGTGGAGCCGTCAGGTAGCCAGTCTTTTCCGGCGCAGCAGGATTTTCCTGCTCCATGTTCATCTTTAAACACAGACGTGCTTCATCGTGGGAGTTTTAGACAATTTTGGGCCCAAAGTATATATCAACATTAAGTCCTTCTTTTCAAGCGGTTTGAACGGCGCATCCAGGTAAATCTCTTTTCTTGTCCTCTTTCTGTTTCTGTCTCTGAGGATGTTCTTCAAACTGACCTGAGGTGGAAACAGGAAAATACGTTTAGTGTCCGGTGGCTTTGTGATGTGACTCAGAGTTAAGAGGATGAAGCGAAGCCACATGAAGAGGGCTGTTACAGAAGCTCTCAAAGGTGTGTGTGTGTGTGTGTGTGTGTGTTCCATGACTTACATAGCTGAATAGGAATATTACAAGTGCTAATATCAGCACTGCGATGGCAACAAAGACCATGTAGGAGTCATCAGTCATCAGATCTTCTGTGGGACTGTCGGGACAATCTGGAAATGAAAGCAGAAATGAAAGTCACTCAAAGGTGAACCTGCATGACCTGCATCACATGACCCGCTCAGGTCACGATGACAGTGGTGTTCACGTCTCATTCAGGACATTCTGCTAACGGCTTTAATATCGGAACAAACCAATCAGCAAGCTAGATTACGACCAGATGGCATGAGTGTTCATCCTGAGCGCTGACTCCTTAAACGAGGCGTCGCACATCCAACGCGATGCACAGACCATCCCTCACCTCAAAGCTTGGCTTTGGTTGGACGGATGAAGATTCATTTCACATTCCTGAACAGCTGTAACGCTTTCTTTCTGTGAGTGAAGACAGAGGTCCTCTGATGGGAACGAGTAAACTTCAAACATCCCTCAGGAAAATGAGGAATCTTAAAGAGCTTGGTAGGATCAGTGTGAGGGTCACATGTGAAACCAGCATCCACGTTCCCCTCAGGATGAACCGTGATGACTTCATCGACTCTCTGACTTTTCATCTAACGCCATCATCAGGTCAATATTTTGCTTCATGACCAAAATACCTGCAAAACTACCAGTTAACGACATTCCCTCAGCCCCAACTGTACTTGTCTTTACTGCTAATTATTTTATCGAACCTTTTTTAACCAGGTGAGTCCCACTGAGATTAAAAAAAATAATAAATGCTTTGAAGAGAGCCCAGGCCAAGATAGCAACACTAGCGTTTCAAGCTACACTGGTTAGCAAATGTTAGCATGCTAACACGCTAAACTAAGATGTGAACATGGTAAACATTATACTCTATCTGCTAAACACCAATTCAGTACAGCACAGGTAGAGCTGGTACAGACCATACTCTTCATCAGCACGCTCAGGCTTAAATACCTGACGGAGGTTCGATGCTCCATTCAGAGCACACGGCAGCTGAGCTGGAGGTGATTCTCTCCATCACGCCCGCTGCGTCCCCCGAGTCCACCAAATAAAACACGATGGTGGACTGAGGCTTTGACTTTTACCTGTCACAGTGAGGAGGACGTGCCCGTCCCGGTTCTGCTCTCCCACAGGTGCTGCCAGGTGACAGGTGTACACGCCGCTGTCCTCGCACGTCACGCTGGGCAGGAAGACGCTGTGGGACTCACCCAGCAGCTCCACCTCTCGCTCCACGCCGGTGTACCATCGCGTGGTGCCGTTGGGGAGTTCTTTGGTCAAAAGGCCGCTGAGACGAGCCGCCGGAGGCTCTCCGACCTGTGACATCATCAGAGTGACATCATCAGAACCACAAAACAGCTGAATGGGAAACTGACGTCAATCTTATCAATACTTCTACTACGTCTGCCACTGTACCACAAGAATCTCTACTTCCATTGGTGGTATTATTACTCCTACGACCTCGTGTTAGGATTATTTTATCAAAGTATCACATTACTGCGAGAGTACTTAAAGACTGAAGTACATAATCTCAGTGAAGGTCTTTACTTGTAACTGTGTTCATAGTGTTTTATTTTGAACTAAAAGGAAATGAATACTTCCTCCAGTACAGTTACTTCAGCAAAGTTGAGGAAAGTAAGTACATTTATTTACATGCTGTGTTTACATACAATTTTGAGGTACTTATACTTTACTTGAGTATTTCCATTTTATGCTACTTTGCTTCTACTCCACAACATTTCGGGGGGGAATACTGTACTTTTTACCCCCCTACATGTATTTAGCTTTTGACATAAAAACACACACTGACATGATACATGACGCAGTATTATGCGAGTAATCTACCCAGAAGTATACAAAGTATCAAAGATTGGCCTCAAAGTGAAGAAGTACAACATTAAAATGCTCTAAATGTATTCTGATATGACACAGTGAACGCAGTCATTCTGCAGAATAAGTACTTTGAGGCTATGGTACTTCTACTTTTACTTTAGTAAAAGGTCTGAGTCCTTCTGGCTCTGCGGTTAGTGATACCACTGAAAGTACTTCTTCTACTGCTGTTACTTGAACGTCAGCTCGGAGTTATTAAAGTTATTCCAGGCTTCACTTGAAGTCCTCCAAGTTCAGGAAAATGAAAGAGAAAGTGTTTGGATTCAAATCAGCCAATGAGAAGTGTACGACGTCGGCTCCATCCTGCAGCGGTATGAAGTGAAAGTATTCGTTGTCAGTATTCCTGACTTGATTCTGTATGTCGTTACGTCCCAACACGCAAAACAGGAGCTGAGCGTCTCACTCACCTTGTACCACCTCACGGCTCGGTACTGGACGCCGGGCTTGGACTCAGCCGTGCACTGAAGGCTACAATCTGCACCAAACGAGGCCTGAACCTGCAGCAGGCGCTCGAGAACAGGTGTGCCCAGAGCAAGTCTCGCACCTGAGGGACACAAGCATGAATAAATTAGGCTTACTGTGAATGAAACAGCGGAGCTTTTCCTCATTATCAGTGAGTGAACACCGGAAGCGCGGGCCCTCAGAGAAAGGCGCGTCGCGTCTCCTCTGAAACACTCACACAGAGACAGCAGCAGAGCGGCGTTCAGAGGTCCTGGACTCATGGCGCTCAGGAGGAGACAGAGGACAGCAGAGCAGATCAGAGCAGAGCAGCTGTGGCTGACGGTGACACGGACAGGTTGTACTTATGTAGTCTGCGGGGAGGCAGCAGTCGTCAAAGCGGAAGTAAACGCCCGCCGCGCGGAGTCATCCAGCAGATGAAAATAGACGGAGGTGGCGACAACTTCTCCTCCTCTGTCCTCCACCTCTCTCTGCGTAAAGCAGCGCCATGCTGTGCTGTAGTAGGATTCAAGCAGCCGTTTTCTGCTCACTTATCTTTTCTGGTGAGTATGTTAGCTGTCTAATAATAAGCCGGTTATTGTCTTTATCTCTGTGGTCGACGGGTCCCGTTACGTTGCGAGAGGTGACAGTTACGCCGAACTACATCTAAAAAGTGGCATGGCAAACATTACATGTCCCATTGGTTATAACTACACAGGCATTCCCCAGAGGACACACTTTAAGGGATTTTATTAACAAATTTCGTGTACTGGGAAAAATCAGTGTAACATCAATGCCGACAGGTGGGTTGATAGCATAGCGTGGGTGTAGCGTCACCTGCTCAGATCCAATTAAAAAAAGAAAAAGACACGAGCCGAATTGAAGGTCGGATCCTGTAGACTCACAGAGACGTGCTTTGCCTTGCTTTGCTCACTTTAGACGAGTATTCAAATAAAACAAGTAAAATTGAGATATTTTTGAATGAAGTTTGGCCTGGCTTCGTGGGAGCGCGCGGATTGACGTTTTTATTGTGTGAATGAGAAAATAAACGTAAAGCGCTTGTGAACGCAGACTATTTGTGTTTTGTTTACTGTTTGGTGATGTGTGTTTATGCTGTGTGACCGCCTTCAGTTTGGCCAGTTGAAGCATTGAATTGCATCAGCCGCATACTTCGCTTCAAAAGAGCATTAACTATCTAATACTTTAAAAGTCCAGTGACATTTTGCATCTGTGGTGCCTCAAACTAATGGCCACAATGTAAAGCATATACTAATATGTTATTCGGACACCATAATGTAGAGTATGAATAAAACTGTCAACGCTGCACAGAAAGTGGAAGCAGCCTGCAGGATTTCCCCGTGCTTTCCCTGAAGGTGGTTTCCAGTGTGAAAGAGAAACGAGATAATACAAAAGTCAGCTCTGGAAATTCCTACTATGAGTGATGTAAGTTGTTTGGTTACTATCATTAAACACAGAGTGAGCCAACAAGTTCCCTAAAGAAGTCTAAAACAACACGACTTCAAGGTTGTGTCTTCACATGCCACTGTTGTCAATATAATAATAATAATTATAATGATACAGCCCTCTTCAAGATTAAGCACAAGGTGTTCTCCACATTAAAGACACGATCATCAGATCCAGATCCACCATGTGGATTTAAATCTGATGTTTTCAGAGACAGAAGAGGGACGAACGTGATGACGGCTTCTACGCTCACTGATGGACTTCTGCTTTGGATTTGGTTGCAGAGGTTGTGATGGTGAACGCACAGGTGACGGAGAGCAGCTCGCCGTATTCCTGCTGTGGAAAACAACCTGCAGTTGAGTTCAGGCAGGAGTGTGAAAACACCTGGGATATCAATGACAAGGTAGAAAATACTCTGCACACACAACGCTGCAAAGAGCGACTCGCACGTTATTTTCAATCTGACGTTTCTCTGAACTTTCACTCAAGCCGATTCAAACAAGCCCAAAGAATACCTGAACAGGTGAAGACAAAACACCTGCAGCTGCAAACTGCCTTTTCAGTTCATATGAGCTAAAAGGCTTAAAACGCAAACACAAGGTCACGTTAACTTCAATGATAATTACTGTCCTGCAGCATACTGGCTGGATCGCCGTGAATTGTGGCTCAGACATGCGAGTTTCCTCTCAGGATGTGTTGTGATAACTTTACCATGCTGATTCATCATAGCGCCATCATCTGGTCATTTTACTGTTTACTTTGAGCAAACGGACAATAAAACTGACATTCCCGTGAGCCTCAGCTGGACTTTTGTGCTGATTAGCAAATGTTAGCATGCTAACGCACGAAGCTAAAATGATGAACGTGGTAAATATTTTACCTCAGTGTGTTAGCATAGCCAGCGTGAGCATGCTGCCATGCTAGTGTTAGCTGAAGCGCTGCTGAGCCTTAGCACAGCCTCACGGAGCTGCTAGCATGGCTGTAGACCTTTGTGCTCCCTGTTGACTGTGAAGTTCACTGCATTTACTGTCTTTTATTTGAGTGTCTGAGTGACAAATGAGAAGCAGAACAGGAACTGTGCTTCAAGAGGTCAAAAACTCCCTCAAAACGTGTCACGTCTAAGCTTAGGATGACGTATTAGTACCTGCAGATTCAACCTTTTTTCACCGTTCATGCAGTGATTTTTGTTTGTGGGGTTTCGTTCTTGCAGATCATCGCCCACTCCGTGGGTTCGGTCGGAGGTTGCATACCTCCCTGCAAGAAGATTGAAGGTGGAGTGATGACGCTGGACGAATGTGTGGATGTAAACGTCACCGTGGTGTGCCGCAACGTAGGTTCACCCACTTTTTAATACAGAAGGTTGACTTTATGTGGTTGGTGTTTCCAAACCCAGCACTCAGGTCAGATAACAGTCTGGGATGTCTTAATTTGGCCCAATGGGTGCACCCCAACCCCCGACACCAGCCAATCACATGTTACCAGCAGCATAGATGCTACTGAATGGTCACAGGAGTACTGCAGCCACGCTGTGTCTATATGATCCTCTCTCTTCCACGACCACATGGTGCTACTAGGAGTCATGACTCTAATGAGTATACAGGCCACAATTTAGCATATAATCGAGTATTTATAGAATATAGCTTGGAGAATATTCTTGATCCAAGATGAAACTGATCGAAGGGACTGGGAGAAAGAGGAACAATGAGAAATCCATCTGACTCTTCATCACCGTGGATTGATCAGTGGACACAGTTCGACGGCTGTTTGCTCGTAGATTCTAACTTCAGACCTGAGAGTCAGAAAAGGATCCGTGACTCAGGAAGACTGGACAAACGTATTCACCTAAACGTCCTCTGTGCTGGGGATGGAGACGGGGGATGGCAGCTTAACAAGGGGGATTTATCCCGCCTCTCCCCTATGGCTGCATAGTGACGGCAGCTGCTAGCCTTCCCACACACACACTGTATGCTGATGCTAACGCTTGCACATGTATCATTGAATTCTTAGTCAGGAAAACGTTAAAGTTGGTTGAGTTTAAAAAGACAAGTGGCTGGCGGGTGTAGTTCGGTAGAAAGAAAATAGTTCCTATGTGAAATTGCTCAAAACCAGGTCTGTGGATTGTCTGAGTCTGGAGAGAGACGCTGGATGTGAAGGATCTCATTTCACTCTTTACAGGAAATGAACGTTGCCGTCGAGAAACGGATCTACTACTACAGCCAACCGTGCTCTGGTTCCCAGTCAATCAAGACGGCGCCAGGACTTCAGGGTGGGTCTCCGTTAGCGCCGACAGGCTGATTCCTGACTGTTTGTGTAGATTACAGTTCAGTTTCCAGTCACATTCCTTCATCAAGAGATTTTCTACAGCTGTTAATGTCACCTGAAGGTTTAAAACACAAACAGAGGAGGAAATTTGGGGATTTTTTTTGGCAGCATTTCGGTGCTACGGCAGCCTCAGGGATCAGGGTACCTCATCATAATGTGCTAACGTTAGTATGCTAACTTTAGTATGCTAACGTTAGTATGCTGCTATAGTGTTAATACGCTCACAGCTATCAGCTAAATGCAGATGAATTAAACCATGGACACGTTTGATAAGGTAGCATTTAGCCGTGTAAGGCGTACTTTGAGATGATGCTAGCATGAGTGTGAGCAGGTGAGACTGAAATGAATCAGTTTTGTGTGTGATGGAGGTAAACTCTCACCTGTTGGTAACTGTTTCGTCGTTCTCTGCCTGCAGGGTTCGCCGGTCTGTCGCTGCTGGCTGCGCTGATTGGTGGATTGTTCGTGATGTAGATCAATCACTGAGAGCAGCCGGATTTTCCATTCACTGCTGCTGTTTATGGTACAGATCTCAGGGACGTTCCATTTGTGCTTTTTAGGAGCCTAAAACTTGCTTGTTGCTGCTTTCTTCAGAAAGGCTTTGAAACGCGGTTTGCTGCTCTCTCACTTTTAGGTGGCTTTTATTGTGAAGGGAACATATTTATAAACATATTTATCAGATCCCTTTTTTTAAAAAGCTTAAATCGCACACATCAGTATTTTGATCCTCTCCACAATGATGAAAATGATGTCGACTGAAAGCCTTTAGATTCTGCACTGACGTTTATGTCGACATGTCAAACATTAGAAATTCACCTCTTTTACTGCCAATTCACCGGTGCCTCTCTGTGGGCTGCATTTACTAAGAAACTGACTGAAAACAGGGTTTTCCAGTGTTATGAATTGGTCACGTCCTTCTTTTGTGTGATATTCTCAGTATTTAAAGCAGCGATAACTCTTTAATCGTAGTACTGTTACAGTTTTCTTGCTGTGCCGTCTGCATGTCGCCGCCATCTGCAGCTCGTCTGAATGTTTCGCACCACTTAGTAAATCCAGCCCTCGGAGCTCACAGAGCGACACAAACCATGTTCTGTGGACAGAAAAAGATTTTAACGAATGAAGAGTTTCTGATCAATTGGAGCACATCTGAAGTTACCCAGGATTTAGAAGTTTACATGCAGCTGAGAGACCAAATCACACATTTATGTTTGCATTCACCGCTCGGCCAAATTGATGTTTAGGACACGGTGATGTTCAGTACTCAGGATTTCTGTTAGCTAGCAAACAAACCAAATGTAACCCCACAAATAATAAGCTGATTGATTGATTGATTCCAGTCATGGCTGCCACAGGAGGCTGGTTCCTCAGCTTCAGCCTCACCTGTCTGTGTTTCTGTACCTGAAGGAGATGAAGTGAAACAGAATGCACTGACGACGCTATTAATCACTGTGACCTTCATCACCACAAATCAGCAGGGAGAGTCGCTGCAGTCCTGGAAAGAAGGTCAGGGAGCGCCGCGGCAGGAAGGAGCATCTGATTGTGTGCAAATGATTGGCCATAAAAGCACGACGGGTTGTTTGCAGACGACGGCACGTCACTCTTTTGTTGTGGCGCGAACTGTAGATGGAGGGCAGGAAGTGATTCTCTGCATGTTCAGCTCTACAATATCCAGAGGAGTCGGGTCCGATGACGGTGGAAATGGTGTAATGTTAGCTATTGTTTTAAATCTGTGGTGACAGATTTAAAGTCACTGCTACAAACAACACGACCAACACTTGTTAAATCAACGCTGTTTCACATCAAACAGCTGAACGTAAATAACGTACCGTGTCTCGTTTAGAGACAATCCTCGTCTTTAGTGGCGTTTCAGTGGACCTTTGCGAGCGGTTAACGTAACCGCGGCGCTGAATGTTTGTTGCTCTGTTAATCACAGGACAATAAAAGCAAAACAGTCATCTTGGAGCACTTTGGTGTCGAGGTCGTGGACCAACCGCTAACAGGAAAGGAGTTCACCTCCAGACTTTTGTCTGCTTTCATTTGTTTTTAGAGCAGAACGACGTCTGAACGAGCAGCCAGTTGTTTTATCTGCTGACTCAGAATCAGCAAAACCTTCAGTTCAGTTGAAAAATCTCTCCTCTTCATGACTTAAAGGTCACATCCAACGTGTGATCTGATTTTGTTTTACCTACCTCATAATTTCATTTTAACTTGCGCAGTAGGAACTTTCCTCCATTGCCGTTTTCACTTCCTGCCCTCCGTCTGAATTTAACGTCACGTGACTGCTGCATTCACGTTTAGCAAGAAGCATTAGCCTCTATTTTTAAATCACTCAGTGCCCACCTGACTTTACCTGAGCTGCTGGGGGAACTTAAACCACTTATGATGATGTCTGTCATATTTAGATGTCTGCTACATAATTATGTAAAACACTGTTTATGCACTTTCAAGAGGCCTGAAGTAAATATAAGCTATTTCCTTCTTTAAGATAAATTGTGTGTAAAGATGTGACTTTACCAGCACTTTAATTACTCTTTCCTTCTTTCTACAACACGACGTTTATCTGTCACAGTTGATCTCTTTATTTCCTCTCCTGTAAAGCTGCAGTGAGTCAGACGCGGCCGCAAACTTAGTCTAAAACTTCAGAAAATGAATCTTCAGCAGAGCGTGAAGAAGTCACAGTTCTGACATTAAGTCAAAGACGTCTGTGTGTTGTTGCAGAGATATCTACTGACGTTAGCATGCTAACCAGCTAGCTGCAGCCCGTCATGCCTGTAGTACCAGTTTATACCACAGGAGGCGATAGTCTGATAGTACAGCCCACTTTAGCTTCAGTTTTAGTTGAATTAATGTCTTCCCTGGATTCAATGTGAGGATATTCTGGTTCTGCAGGCCACTGATCCTCTTGCTGCTCGCCCAGTTTTCCTAAAACCGGCCTCAGTTGGTCTCAGACGTGTTCAGTCCTGATCAGACCGTGTTCGCTGGGTGCCTGCTGAACCCGGATCAGTTCTCTGCGGTTTAAATACCAACAAACCAGTCAGCTGATAGAGCCACCAGCTGCACTGGCCAACCAGCCAATGGCAGCTAATGGCTAATAGCTACAGCAAGAGTGGGCAGCAGTTAGCGAACACGCGGGCGGTACGCTGCCCCCTGTCTGTCTGGAGTGACCTCGACAGGTGGTCAGTTCTGACACACTGCGCCTTCAAATGTGACTTATTTGAAAACACGAGTGTTAGCTTTCTAGCTAATTTAACACTGAATGTAAACAGCTGTTTTTCAAACACTGGCCTCTGACATGAACTTAAGTAAACTTTTAGCTGTTTTTTTTTTTTGATGTGAAAATATTGAAGTTTCTCCCCCTGTGATGATGTCAGACATTTTTAAGTGGTTTAATTTACCTTCCAGCTGCTCTTAGTCCCTCAGATCAGGGAGTCTGGATCATAGATTGGACCTTGAAGCCCTCACGATGCTCTTTCCTGCTTCACGGCTGTCGTAGCCCTCGTTGATCACGTCACGCATTAAGCGTCCTGTTTACTGACAGATGCTTCGCTGCCGCCGCTGGAAACAGTGTCAGGTCATAAACAGTGACGCTCCATCAAAAAGCAGCCTGACTGAATCTCTGGAGGGCCAGTGAAGAGCCCAGAGCTGCAGTGTTAATATGCAAACTTTGGGAAAATAAGGTTTCTCTTTTTAACTTGTTTTTTAAACACTGAACTTATCATTTTTTTAGTATGCAGTTCTCCAACTCCGAACTGCTGAATGAAAAAATTGACATCAGCACCTCATGTTTCTCTGTACTGTATTTTCTACTCGTATTCATGTTTTTGTAATTATGTCTTCCTTCATTTTTGTTTTTATTCCCCTCATTTCAAAAGTACTGACAGACAGAAACTAAATCAACTCATGTCTGTTTATCCTCTGATGTGTTATTTCATACTGTATTGAATGAAAGTGTCTTCTTGCAGTGTTGCTGCTGCCTGCTCTACAAATACCGTTCACAAAATAATCAATAAAATCCATTTTCTGTAATCTGTCTGTCTCAGAATTTATTAACAGATTTGATGATGATTTCCACAGTATGTTTATGGATGACCTTCATTCAGATATTTATATTTATCTTGTGTTACTGAACGTGATCTAGAGGATAAAGTGGACGAATTATGTGACTTCACCGTAACATCAAATATGTGTAAACAACAAAATTCTCAAGTTTTTCTCTTTTGAGAAGTTTTAAATTTGTTGAAGTTAAAATTCACTTTTGTGTCATTTTGAGCTTAATTGTATCAGCAAGAAATATTTGGTCAGTATTTAATGTCAGCAGTGCTGTCAGCTCAATGCAGTAAAAGTACTGCAGTGTGTCAGCTCAATGCAGTAAAAGTACTGCAGTGTGTCAGCTTCATGCAGTAAAAGTACTGCAGTGTGTCAGCTTCATGCAGTAAAAGTACTGCGTGTGCAGTCAAATGTCTCCTGTCTCTGATTCTCTGTGACTTTATCAGTTTGTTGGTACTGAAGCTTCAATGTTAGAGCAGCATGTTAGTGTAGGAGCTGCTGCAGGTGGAGGTACTTTAAAAACTTCATATAGGTTCAACCTGAGGGTCCGGCCCCTCCAAAGGGTCATCAGATCGATCCGAGGGGTCGTCAGATGATCAATGGGAAAAGAAAGAAGAAGAAACTAATTTGATTCTTTTCTCTATTTGCTTTCTGTGAAATATTGGATAAATTGAAGTTATTTAAATGAAACCATTTGAGTTTGGAGGAAAATCTGAAAGGTGACGAGTAATCAGATTACTGGCCGGTCGTCTCACTGAGCTGTCATTGAGTTTTTGGCCAGCAGAGAGTCAGAGGTCTCGCTGTGATGGAGTCTTTCTGGGATATTTCTGAATTTTTCTTTCACGAGACGAGCGACAAACTGAAGACTCAGAGTAAAAAACATCAGACAGTTTATGTGAAACATTTCAGAGCACAGTACATGTATTTGAGATATTTTACAGAATATTTACATAAAGGATTTTTTTTTATTTTTGTTGATTTAATGAGAAAAAACAAAAACTAAACTGAAGGAATTATTTGTGTTTTTAGCAAACTGCATCCTGATCAAAACTGTTCGGATCTTTATGAGGTTAAAACGTCAAAGCTTCACCTGCGTCCTCGTCCGGCTCTTCTCTGGTTTCATTTGATTCCAAACCCGCCGCCGGGTGGGGCGCCTCTCGGAGCTCCACCCGGTGCTCCACCCGGCCCACTGACGTTTTCAACAACAGTCGATGAAGGATTGAATCGTTCGCAGCTTTTAAACAAACTATCGTCATAAATCTAGAAAACAACGTTTGGCTCATTTCTGAACCCCGCTCTGACGTCAGCTGGAGCTCGATGAGAAGAACCCGGACGTGAACCTTCTGGAACCTCACGGCGGTTCTCGTCGCTCGTGTTCACATCTTTGAGCTGACGGGTCCTTTGACCAGACCCTGCTCTTTGCGCATCACCGGCGCGTGGATGCTGCAGTCCCGCGCCTCGCAGAATCCCGGCACGCCGGCGATACCGACCGCGCCGAGCTGACCGACCGCACCGGGGAAGCCGCGGGGACCTCGGGGACCCTCCATGCCGTTTCTGGGTTCTGCTGGGTCACCTGGAAAACCTGCGGAGAGGAAACGATTAAATGTATAAACTTCCTGATTTGTGGAGCGTAATAAGTGATGGAAAAGCAGATGAACTGCTTCGCACCTCGGAGGCCTTGTGGTCCGTCAGGTCCTGGCAGGCCTTTACCTGGATCACCTGCGAGGCCTTTAGGTCCCTTTTCACCTGTTGACAGAAACACAAAGAGCTTCTGGGAGAAGCTGCAAACCTACAGAACTCAGGTCAGGAGCTGCGAGGGAAAACTTCTGTTTCCTCACTTCACTCCACGAATGTCAGGAGACAAATCACGACCGTCTGTGGTCTGAATGTGAATTATTGGACTGAAAAGAAGGAACCTGAGCCTGAAAAACAGAAGACGTACAGGATCTGTTAAAATGAAGACTGTACAAAGATCTGATCTGACCTCTGCTTCCCGGCGGACCTTCCTGTCCCTCCAGTCCTCGGTCACCTTGAACACCTCTGGCTCCCTTGGCTCCGGCTTTTCCTGCTTTACCCTGACAGGTGGAGGCAGAGGTGGTGTTAAATATTAGTACTTAACATTAGACCTTAATTCACAGAGCAGGGAGTCACACAGTAACTTGTGATTTGGTTGTATCAGGATTCTTCTCTGTTTTACTGCAGGATGATGAAAAAAGCAGGAATTCATTTATTCACTGTATCATAATGTGTTCATGTTGCATTGTTTATACATACGGCCATGCGACGGCCATAAACCTGAACCTTGACCCTGCACGTCTGCCGCCACTGAAATGTGATAAAGCAGCTTGTAAACGTTTGGGAGCCTTGTTTACTTCAGACTGTGGTGAGCGGCGTCTTCCTGCAGCAGGAAACCAGCTCGCAAAGCTCACACGCTCATGAAATCCAAACGTTAAATCCTCTCCCTTAGAAAATATCCATGTTCTGTTTTGATAAATTGCTGAGAAAGTGATCCTGAGTCGTCTGTCCTGCTTCTCTGGGTTTTACTGACATTTCTGGTCATTATAAAAGATCACTTTGAAGAAGATGAACCTTCATATGTCTCCTCTTGAAGTCTGGAGAACTGGACTAAGAACCGGAGAACTGGAGCGGGACTTACAGGCTTGCCTGGAGATCCCGCCACCCCTCGGGGTCCCGGGGGCCCGATGAGCGTGCGGTTGTTGATGGGGCAGCCCTGGGAGCACTTGGCCCGGATGGAGGCGGCGTACTGGGAGATCTGGGCTGTGACCACGCCCCTGCAGAGCTGCAGGACCTGCTCGTCAGTCAGACCGGGACCCTGCAGGACGAGTCAGTTCATCTTAAAACCAGGTTCAAACCCTCTGGAAAGTGAACTGCATGAAGAATAAAGCATCATGATGCACACGTGGGCCTTTCTGCTGCTTTATTTGTATTATTTAAAGATGTTGTATTAACCTGCATCACTTGAACTTCCTTCAGACTAACGACTGACAGAAGCTTGATCTGAGTTGCACTTGTGTTTGTTGGCGTGTGGTGAAAAAAGGAAATGAGATCAGACCCGAAACACTGGAGGGGATCCCTTTAAAAACCCTTAAACTAAACGGCTCTTCAGACTAAGCAGGAGATAAATTCAGAGGTTTTAACATCCTGATGACATGAACAGTCCTTCAGGTTTGCAGCTGTCACTCACAGAGGGACCCTGGACCCCTTTGGGTCCCGCTCGGCCTCTGACGCCCCCGTCGCCGATGGGGCCGCGCTCTCCTCTGGCGCCCGGGATGCCGGGCGGTCCCACGGGGCCGGGGTCACCATTACGACCGACGGCGCCTTTTGGTCCACGCTGTCCCAAAGAAAGAATGACAGGAAGGACGAAGAAGCAAAGATTAAGAGTTTGACAATTAAATGAGACTTTTAGGAGAACATACAAAAGACAGTTTGTGGTATTTTTGTCCCCTTCAAGTATGTACAAGTACACTCAAGTAATCGTTGAGTCCCAGTTGAGTAATACTTGAAGTGTAAATTGTTGATGAATTGGTGCAACTTCTTCCAAGTATACTGCAGTACTGCAGTGAAAACACACTCGCAGTACAACTGTACTACATCACCAGCGTTTTGGAAATACACATAAATATACTTCAAGTGAAGTGACATTAAAGTACAGCTAACAGTGTACTGCAAAGGACTTGAAAATATGATAAACAAAAATGTATTTTTGTTGTTTAAAGTTCGTAAAAAAACAAAACAAAACCCAAGAATAAGCTGTAAAAATAACCTTAATTTCTTTTTTAGGGGCCAAAACTTTATTTTATAAAAAATAAAGAAGTCGTGCTTTTATTTTAAAAGCAGCAACTTTTGTTTCAAGCATTTCTTTTGTCCTTTGTGTTCCACATTGCTGAGTAACACCAGGCGTTAGATGGAGCCCGCAGTGCCTGGTTCACGCCTCCACTGCGTCAGATGTGTTTGTTTTTCTGTGACGTCGCAGAGCAAACAGCGAGTGAACACCTGTCCTTTGTCTCCACGGCCGCCGCTGCTTCCCTGAAAGGAACGGAGACGGAAGAAACTCATCAGCCAGTAAATCCCAGCGGGGGGGGGGGCAGGAAGTGAAATGGAGAGTTTCGTCATCAGACTGGAAACAGGTAAAATTACCTTTTGTCCCTTCACGCCTTTCAGAGCCTTCCTCCCTGCTGCGCCCTGCAGGAAGTAGAAAAACACCCACAAAATGTGACACCAGCGGCAGCATGTGAGCGATACTTTGAGCTTCATCAAAGGTCGTCTGATAGTAAACACCTGCTCGTAAAACAGGAAAGACGACGTACAAAAGAAGAAGTCGACAGACGAGGGGAAACTCCCGTCTGGGCTTTATTAAGGTCACGACTGCCAAGAGGACGAGATGCTTGAATCTGACTGAGCTTCGATGAGCAGAAGATAAATGTCTGCTCGAGTTATCGCTTCCTGTCTTCTCAGTTCAGCTTCAGACTACACGAAACTATGGAGTCTACCTTTACTTAAGTAAAGGTACAAATACTGCGGTGTAGAAATACTCTGTTACAACACAAGATTTAAAAGTATTAGCATCAAAGTATACTTCAAGTACCAAAAGTAAAAGTCCTCATTATGCAGAACGACCTATTTCAGGGTGGTGTGTGTTTCACTGTGGGACTGTTGGTGCGTGACTCTTCATCACTTCAATGACTTCATGTTTCACTGTAGCAGTGATCAATCAATCAATCAACCAATAAAATCATCTGCACCTTAACCTACAATAACACATCATGTGTTTTCATCTTATTTTGTATGACTACTCTGCAAAGTCACTAGTACTGTAACTAAAGTTAAGTAGTGGAGTAAAAAATACAATTACTTTACTGAACTGAGTACTTTGTGCTCTGATTGACCCTTTGAGTCATCGCTTCAGTGTTACAGCTCGTTCTCTCCGACGGTTTGTTCGATGTTTGATGGATCGTTGCTGCTCACCTGTTCACCCTGAGGTCCCGTCTCACCTTTGGAGCCCTGGAACAGAAACGAACGCATCATCAACTGAACACGCAACCTGAAGACACACCTTCACTCCAAACAACAGCAAACAATTCAGAGACGAAGAGGCTCGTGACTGTCTTTCACTTTAAGATAAGATAAGATAAGATAAGATAAGATAAGATAAGATAAGATAAGATAAGATAAGATAAGATAAGATAAGAATAATATTGATGAGCTGCTTTAGCTGCTTTCCCACTGTTGTGTTAACTGATTCCAGATTGTGCTGAAGATGTTCAGACCTCAGTGATGTCTGATATTTAATAAATCTAATTTCCCTGCCGTGGGATCAATAAAGCTCTATCTTATCTTATCTTATCTTAAAAGGTGGACTGGGTCGTTCATTGCGTTGTGGTCTGAGCGTCGTGTGAACCCACAGTCTGGCCCTGCAGGCCCTTTGGTCCTTGTTTTCCTGGCACTCCGGCATCTCCTCGCTCCCCCTGAGCTCCCTGTTGAGCGAATGGACAGAAAAATACTCAATCAATCAACGTGATCGATCCGTGATGAGGACATTAAGTGTGTGCATGTTGGTTTCATTGTCTTTATTGTTTCTCTTCTCTCCTTTTATAAAAAGTAAAGGAAAGCAAACAGAATCAAAACGAGAACAGAAATTCAATAAAATATTTTTACAAAAAAAGGAAATTAAGACAAGAAAAGAAGAGTAAGACACAAACTGGCAAAGAGAGAAAAGTTCAAAAGAGGAAGTAAAAGAGCTTCACGGTTAAAATCCCTTTGGGGGACTTCACCTTCATGTCTCTAAATGTCAAACTGTCCAATATGAAGAACCGCTTTGTTTTCAGGGACTTTTTCTGGCTGCTCTGGTTATTTGCCTGTTATGAATTACTGAGCTGTAACTTTGGACTTAACGGTGCTGAGACACTGAAATGATGATGAGAGACAGTCAGTCTCACAGATCTGCTCACAGTATGAATCTTTGACGAGAGGTTTGGGGTTTTTTCTGGGTTTGACTCTGAACTGATAGAAAACTTTCAGCCTCTGAGAAATGCCTCTTTGACCTCTCGACATTAAAACGAGTGTCGGCCTCATCCTCGGCCCATCTCGTCTGGAGTACCACAGGGCTCCACATTAGGCCCGTTATGCTTTTCTCAAATATGCTTCATTTCATCCCCTACAACCTGTCCAATGTAAGCAATGCTTGCACATGAACCAGGTGGTCCTCGCTGCTTCACTGTGACTCTCTGCTGAGTTGCTTTGAGGATATAAAGATCTGGATTGGAACAAGCCTCCGACGGCTAAAAGGGAAAAACTGATCAATGAATAATCACCTGTTCTCTTCACTTGTACTTCTTCTGCTGCTGACTTCTCTACAAACACTGGATTGATCTGAAACTCTGCACTGACTGGAACCAGGTTATTGATCCCCTGCTGACCAATCACTGCTCTTCATTCCAGCTACATATTATAATCATTACGGCTCACTCTGCATCCACAGTTATTGGTTCTCATGCTTTAATGTATTGATGGACGGTCAGCGTTAGTATGTTAAATGTTGTCTGTAAATGAACTGACTGACTGACGTGTAAAAAAAGTTGACAGATGTTTCATCCTCTCCAGATGTGGCGTCTGGTCGTTCAGTGAAACTCTGGATTAAATTACTTCCCTGTTTTTTTTTCTTCCCCTTGTCAATGTCAAAACAAGTAACGAGCCTCCTCAGAACTGAACTCTGGGAAATTTCTCCAGAGATTCAGTAGAACTGACGATGGTTTTAGTTACGTGATGTGATCGTTAAAGGTCATCAGAAATTTACCACCATTACTGACATCATTAGAAATAAGTCTGTAGGTAAATGATTAGCAGATCTTCCTTGCTGACCCGTGATTGGCCGCTCTGTGTCACAGTATCCGGTTTGACTACTCATGTCTGAGGTACAGTGTTGCCAGGACGGGTTTTGAGGATGGGGTTAAAAATCATCATACAGGTGTCCTGAAGTGAGTATTTAAAGAAAATGAGTCACAGCTTTCATTTTCATTCTGTGAGTACAATCAGATGTGAGCTGAGTAAACATCCTGAGCTGAAGAGATGAAATGATTCACTTTCACTTTTCTCTTTCACTCCCCTCTTCAGACATGTCCATTTATTTCAAATCTAGCTTCATTTGTTGGGGTGACACAAACCTCTCACATTCAGTGAAGGTGATGTTATTAATGTATCTGTGCTCAGATGCACAGAGACGTGACTTCCTCTTATAAAACTCCAATAACATAAATCCCAGGAGGCTAGTTTTGCATTTGAGAGGGCAGTGCTGCGGCCATCTACCTCGACCAACCGGTCGAGGCAGTTCCTTGCCGCTGTCACCAAGTGCTTGCTCATGGGGGAATTGTTGGTTTCTTTGTAGATAAAAGAGCTTGGTCTGTACCAGCTCTGTATGGAAAGTGTCCTGAGACAACTTCTGTTGTGATTTGGCGCTATACAAATAAAATTCAATTGAATTGAATTATTTTACTGACACCCTTCAGCTGTACTGTGCAGAGTTCACAGAGGTCGTCCTCTCAGGACGGGATCTGTGAATAAAGCAAAGTCCTCCCAGAACATGTTGTAATCACAGGAAAGCCCTTCTGTTCAACAGAAACTGCACAGATTACTGCCTCCTTCCCTCATCCTCCTCCTAACTTCCCTTTTCTGGTCAGCAGGGAAACTGACGACATGCACAGAAACCCAAAGGGAATGATGACCACTGAGGCAGCAGAGGCGGAGATTTCCAAAGAGTGACTGTTAAAACCTGTTGTCTCCAGGCTGGGATCACTGGGGCCACGCTCGGCGAGAGCCACAGAAGACTCTTCACATCTGTTTCCACATGTGAAACCTGCAGCTCTGTGCAAAGCCAGGTCTCCTCAGACTCCGTTTCAAGCTGCGCACGATGTCTCGGACACTTTCCATGACGATCACCCATCTCTTCACAATGATGAGTCAGGAATCAAACCTGCGACTTTAGAGGTCCAGGACAGCTCATTCCACTCACCGCAGCGCCCACTCTGCCTCGAAGTCCTCGCACACCGCGATCCCCTTTGCTGCCCTGCAGACGGACAACAGACGTTAAGACACGGAGGTGAAGTTCAGCAGTTTGTTCATCCAACAGGTTTATTTCACAGGAGACGTTTTGACGTGTTACCAGCAAACTAAGACCAGGACCAACAGCAGGACCCTGAAACTAAATGGAATTCAGCCATTGTTCAGTTTATGAAGCAGCAGCGACAGACAATCACACGCTGCGTGTTGACATTTAGACATCTGACGTCCGAATCCTCGTGTCATGACTCATCATCTAAGAAGAATAACGCGGTCAGACAGCGAAGCGGGCGACGTCTCATCAGCTGTCCACAGTCCCTGCAGACATTTTATCTCCATGACTGACGTGAAATTCTTCTGGCTGAATCACCGGCTCAAACTAAACAACAAAAAAACCCCAAAATCAAAGCGGCCCCGGAGTGGATCCCAGCAAGGGACATCCAATCAGAGAGCTTCTGCTTTGTGGTTCATGCAGAAATAACTGAATTTCTCTGAAAAAGCACAAACATTTCAAACTAATGGATATAACACAGCTGAACAGCAGATGTGTGTATACAGTATACTGACTGTATACTTATATATATGTATATAGACTTCACTTTATGACACAAATTGAGCTGATTAACTAAAACTGAAGAAGTCTGAGGTGAAAAAAAGTGAACGTGGCCTTGGTGGTGACCGACGACCTCGATATGTGTTTGTAGTTTCTGCTGATTATTTCAGGGCCAATCTGAACTAAACGTTTCTGTAAACTACAATGTAAATCTCTTTGGGATGAATGGAGCAGTTCGGCATCGATGGCGTCTGTACATCCATCTCCGCTGTGTCGATGCAGGGGCCATGATGGTCGTTACCTTGGCACCAAACAGTCCAGGCTCTCCCATCACGCCCGGGACTCCCACAGCGCCCTGAAGACACAAACAGCAGCGATGAGCGAGAGTCTGCAGCAACCAGGAAGTAAACATGACGGACGCTTCGTAGAGATCTGTGACCAACTCACGTCTTCCCCGGGCTCGCCGTCGCTGCCGGGCAGGCCGTCCTGACCTGGAGAGCCCTGAGAGACAAAAGGAGACAAGGGAACTTAAGCTGGGAGGAAACACGAGCAGCTCGTTTCACAGACTGAAAGATGTGGAACGCTCCAAAAACACCTGTTTGGATCGTTCCACAGGTAAACAGGTGAGAAGATTGTGGTTGGGTATGAAAGGCTCAGTCGATCATAGAGGATGGAGTGAGGATGAAGGAGATGAACACATGAAGCTGCTGTCAGCGAACAGTCTGATTATTGATGATTGATTCTGGTTGGATTTACGTCACACAGACTGATGACGCACTACAACGTGTGAACAAAGTGTGCTTGTTAAAGATTAGCTCGCGTCAGCGCAGCAACCAGCTGAAACTGGTCTGCTGTCCATTGAAAGGTGGACAGACTGCATCCAGACGTGCTTTGTTTGTCCAGCCCAGAGGCGACAGCAGCTGGAGCAGCTCAGCCCTCAGCACGATGAACACTACGGACGGATCTTCATCTGTTTAGCGAGCAGCTCAGCCGCAGACAGCAGTGTGAGCTGAACGCTCTGAAGAGGCAGTAAGAAGACACATTCGCCTTCACTCCTGCTTTTCCTTTCTTTGCTTCGGCTCTGAGCAGCCTTCAGCTCTCTGCGGCTGACCTTTTGCTTTCAGTTGTGAGCTTTCACGCTCTGCATTAACCACGACACGTTTTCCTCTCCTCATGTTTTGGTGTTGATGTACAGCATCAGGAAAAACAGTGCAGAGGCTGAATTTTTCTTGATTCCCACAAAGCTCACAGCAGCAGAGAGATCTTTGGGAAATTTCTGAGACTCAACCCTGCTGCAGTCATCTCATGTGTGTGTCAGCGGTGCTGTCCAGAGGAGGCGACAGCACTGATGAAGGCACGGTGACCATTGTTTTAGTATCTGCTCGCTTCCAGTTTCTGCTTTGCTCTGATTGCATCACAATCAGTCATCTGAGTCTCACCAGTCCTGACCGAGCAAAGGGAAAGGAAAAGTAGAAAAGCTCGACGAGCTATTCTGGTATCTTTCTCACTCAAAGTGAAAGTTTCAGGGGCAGAAAGAAAACTTCAGAATATTTCAAAGCTGCTAGAAATCTCATGTGAAACATACAGACAGACGGTCCATCCTCATGATAAACTACAATGAATGACATGACAGTCATCGTCAGTCTTCATCCTGAAATTTAATGATTCACATGATGTGGACCTGCGTTCTGTCCCCATGAGGAGGGACAGTCCCCACAACATGACTGTGTAAACAGATGAATGTCCCCACAACGTGAGGAATACATGGCCACACACACACACACAGTCACACACACACACACACACACACACACACACACACACACACACACACACACACACACACACACACACACTATCAGACAAAAACTCGTACACACCCACACAGTCATGCCTCTCACACATACAAGTGCACACAAGCGTGCACAAGCACGCATGCATGCACGCACACATGCGCACGCGTGTGCACACACACACACACACTCTCTCAGTGATATTTAACACTAAACTGCAGTAATAAGGTGAAAACTGTGTTTGTACCTTTGGTCCAGCGGGTCCGGTGGCTCCCGGCTGTCCAGGATAACCCTGAGGAGGACAGACAGGAAAGACTCTATTTGTCCTAAGTGTCCCATGATATGAAAGGGATTCTGTCCTCAGAGGAATCGCCTCTGAAGACCTTTTTAATTTAGTGCAATCCTTTACATCTGACCGTGAGACCGTCTCACGGAGGACAGACAGATTGAGGATCATTTCTTACTGTGTATCCTCTGTCGCCGACGTCCCCTGGAAACCCGGGAGCTCCGGTCTGACCCTGCAGGAGAAGACGGGACGTTAGAGACGTTCAGCTCTGACCTCGGTCGACCTCTGCTGGTGAGCAGGAGGACTACCGACAGCAGTCTGGCTTTTTGGCTTTGAGCTGCTAGGCTGCAGGGACGCGACATTCACACGTTCATCAGCTCCAGGTTTTATCTCCATACCTTCAGTCCATCTCGTCCACGAGGACCCTCTTCGCCTTCGCTGCCATGAGACCCCTGAACACAGAGGCAGTCGAGTGAAAAGAGAGGGAAGGGTTGGAAACAGACGGTAAAAACAGAAATGAATAAACAAAAACAGCAGAAATGTACGATGATTCCTCAAACTAACACAACAAATGTTTCTACGGGAAAGCAGAGGAAAGACTCAGACCCAGTCAGAGGACATCTGCGGGATCCCTCGTTAACTTCAGTCGTATTATCTGACTGACTTTGTCTTTATTTGACATCATGAAACATCTGCAAAGCTCTTCGTGTGAAGGACAGCTGACAGTAATGCAGTTTAGCTTCACTGCTTCAAACTGAAATATGAATAAAAGAAATAAAAATGTCTAAATGTGTCTTTTCCTCACCTTGATACCTTTACCTCCCTTTGGTCCTGGACGTCCAGGATCACCACGAGGGCCCTGAAACAAGCAAACACACGACGATGAAAAGTGTGTGTGTGTGTGTGTGTGTGTGTGTGTGTGTGTGTGTGTGTGACTTTACAGCTTCTAATTCAACTAATAAGAACATTAATCTATATGTGATGTATGTATTCTAATATTAAATGACAAACCTGTGTTTGCGCTCCTGTCATTTATGCTCACATCGGTCTTACAACTTTTTACTTTGTTTACTTTTCAACTGTGTACTAGTACAAACACAGTATTTATCATCCATACTGAGGACAGTATTTTTACAACCTGTACATGATGTACATATACACAGTTTTATATTTTCTATCCTTTGATCCGTCTGTGCCACTGTGTCTTGTTTGTGTCTTTGTTTAATACTTTGCTGACTTTCCCCAGCCTGTGATCAATAAAGTTTTACCTTATCTTATCTTATCTTATGAAATCCTCAGACAGACGCTGCAGGAATGCTTACGGTGCTGCAAACGGCTGCATGTTCAAAGTTCATACAGTCAGTTTTGATCGTGAGTTCTGACATAAATCCTGTTTGTGCTCGATGCTGAAGTGAGAAATAAAAGTGAGACGAGTTTGAAAAGAGCGAACGAGAATTAAAAACTGTGGCTGTCGGCCGGTAAACCCCAAATTCACCGGCAGCCTCAGCTGCTGAGGTGAAGGTGCCTCCATGACGGCAGGTGGAGGAAGCGAAAGTCTGGGTGATTTCCGGCCGTGTGAAGGGACAAACGCTGGATCAACAGATGAAGGTCACCTGGATCTTCACACAAACCGACAGGTGTTTCCCGACGCTGGCATCAGCTGCCTCTTACCGCCTCATGTTTAATCTCCTGTCTCTGCTGCAGACGCTAAGTGACCGCGAGGCTGTAATTGTTTTCATGAACAGAGCTCTGCTGACGTCTGATCTCCAGAGGATCGCTCTCATTACGTCTCAGCGTCTGTAACCGAGGCACTCTTTAATCCTTTCAGGTGGTTTTATGGAGAATAATCATCAAACACTTTATTCACAAAACACAAAATACTAAAATATTAATATTAAAATTAGGAATAAGATTCTTTTCCTTCTACGTCTATCTGGTGAATAATTGGTCTTTACAGTTTTGTCTTTAAGGAGGACTGTGTCTGTGTGTGTGTGTGTGTGTGTGTGTGTGTGTGTGTGTGTGTGTGTTAGTTATAAAATAGGAAGAAATGGGGACGGACGAATGTTGTTTCCTTACAGTCTCACCAAGACCTCCGACTCCTCCGCGGGGTCCCTCCATGCCGAAGTCACCCTGCCGACAGGAAGACGTCAGGTTTCATTAAAACATCTGCTGCAGCTGTTCATGATGCCGTGGTGACGATTAAAAGTGAGAGGATCAGGTCTGACCAGGACAGTGTTTCTACTCGTGACCAGAATATTTAAAAATACGTTAAAAACTGTCATTTGGACATTTGCATTGAAGAATTTGACCAATTCAACGGTAAAATGAATACAATCCATTTAAAACCAATAGAATTCATTTGGATAAAAGATGAAAATGTAGAAATCTGTGAAGCATCATGAAGAAAAGATTTAATCACACAAACAGCATCATTACATTTCAGTTTGAGACAGAATTCATCGTACAGTTAAAGCATTTCAGACACCTGCATTCAGATTAAAGGTGTGTGTGTGTGTGTGTGTGTGTGTGTGTGTGTGTGTGTGCGTATGTGTGCGTGTGTGTGTGCGTGTGCGTGTGTGTGTGCGTGTGTGCGCGCGCGGGCGCTTACCTTCAGACCTGCCTCTCCGTGCTCACCTGGGTCTCCTGGAAGTCCAGGTTCTCCCTGTTGACGACGTAAGATTGAGACTCAGCACGTTTATTAATCCTCTTTATGTTAAACCCTGACGGATCGTTTCGTTGGAATCATCTATGAAAGAGTTTCTTTATGTTTCATTTTTACTGTAGATTTTCACGTGATCCTTTCAGCTCCGCGGCTCAGCCAGCGGACCCCCGCTGTGGGCGGTCAGTGAACTCACCATGGCTCCAGAGAAACCGGAAGCTCCGTCATCTCCTTCGGGCCCAGCGTCGCCCTGCGGGACGAGAGGTCAGAGGTCAAAAGCACAAATAAACAAACAGCAACAGAAAACGTGAAGTGTTTGTGAGTTTTGAGGACTTTAAGTTCGTTCAGTGTTTTTGTTTTTTTATCTGTTTTTACTTTCACTTTTATTTCCTCGTTGGTTTTAGTCTCATTTTCACTTTCCTTCAGTTTGTTCCTTCAGCCAATTTCACCTTCACTTTGTGTTTCCTGTCGTCACGACAGGTCTATCAAGCGTAAGTCATGTGATTGACTAACCACTGGCCCAGTGTCTCCTCTTCTTCCCTGAACTCCTTTGGTTCCTTTATAACCCTAAAAAACAACAAAACAAACGAGAGGTGAGATGAAACTCCAGCGAGCTCTGCACTCAGCTGCGACTCTTCCAGTATTCAGCTTTTCTGTGCTGTCGTAATGTTTCAGCCTCTCACCTCTCTGCCCTGAGCTCCTGGCTCGCTGGTTTTACCCTGCAGACCTCTGGATCCCTGACAGGAAACAGAAGAAGAAGAAATCAAGTCAAACGTACGCGTCCGTTCCTGGTGTGTACATGCAGACAAACTGTGGAAATGAATGAACTGAATGCACTGCAGTGCAGCTACAGAGCAGGACGTTAACGTCCCAGCAGGGCAGGACAGGAGTCTTTGTCTCGTCAGTTGAGACATTAAATGTCGTGTTTCTTCGTGGCTGCCAGCAGCGCTTCAGTGCAGGGAGTAAAATGAGTCGGTACCTTCGGCCCTGCGAAGCCGGCGAATCCCGGCTCTCCGGGTTCACAGTCGCACTCTGTCGGCCCCTCCTCCCCCAGAGCGGCGTCACCCCCAGACTCCTCCGAGGAGTCGGTGTCTGGTCCTGCAGGAGGATACTCGTACGGGAGCTGAAACACAGTATCACACCACGGGGGGCATGAAAACGCTCCCTGTGGACTGTCTGCAGGTGAAATCTGCATCACAAAACCAATAAAATGGGAGACGAAGAATTTCACTTCACGTTCACGAAACCTACGACCTAAAGTCTCCTTCATCGTTACGTGTTGAAATTAAGTACGAAAGGTGTCTGGAAAAGAAAAACACATGAATGCAAACGCTGCCTCGGTCTGCACTTCTGTCCCTTCATCATATGAAGACAAACTGACTTAAATTCAGAGCCATGAGGGAGCACACAGGCTGCCTGACGAGACGTCTGAAGGTCTTCATGGTGTGTTTTTCTGCTACTTCTGCTACTGAGCTCTCATCCTGTCTTACTGTGCTGGTTGAAGTTCATGCTCTTCAGCCAGTTTAATACTACTAAAACTATAAGTCCTGTCTTTTCACACCTTATTATTATCTCCACTGAATCAGTGAGCGATGACAGCTCTGCGTCTGCTTTGTGTGAAGACTTCAACAAACTTGAAAAGGTCAGAATTTGTTCATGTGTTCAAACTTCAGCTTCATTCACACGAGGTTCAAAGTGAAGGGAAGCTGCAGTCAAACTGTTTTAGTTGAACTTTCATGTGCAGATCCTTTTCGCCTGGACGCACTCTGAAGCTCATGTGGATGATCGAAAGCTCCAGAACAGCTGCTAAATGGACCCTGTGGCGAGCCGAGGCTGGAGCTGCTGACCCCCGTGAAGACCCCCAGCCTCAGCGGCCGTACCTGCATGGACTCTGTGTCCTCCTTGGCGTAGTGGGACTCGGCGGTGGTGGCGTAGGGGAAGGCGTCCTCTGTGATCATGGTGACCTGTGTGGGGGCGGGACCGTAGGGGTCGTAGTCCCCCTCCTCGGGCCTCTGGTCGTAGCTGTGAGTCGGCTCAGGTGGGTACTCTGATGGAGACGAGGGGACAACATTGAGACTGGTGGCTCTCGGGCTGAAGGCCAGTGGTCCGTGCTCTGACTCGGACGTCTACCAGCAGTCACAGTTAAGACATGAGCAGAAGCTGCTGGTCATAGAGGGTCAGCTCAGAGGAACCCGTAAAGATCACCTGGATGAGGAGGGGCCCGGCTGTCATAGCGGTCTACCACGGAGCCTTCATAGGTGTGTTCCTCACCTGGACACACATGAACACAGCTGGTCAGACCTGGTTCTGTGATTGGTCCACATGTGAGCGGCTCGTTGGTCTAGGGGTATGATTCTCGCTTCGGGTGCGAGAGGTCCCGGGTTCAAATCCCGGACGAGCCCTCGAGACAAATATTACTTCTAAAAACTACAATGTGGAGCGAAACGCAGTGACAACATGATGAAACACAAAGCTGCTTCACAGAAAATGAAGTGCAGGAAAAACGTCAGAGCAGCAGTTTTAACGTTGATGAGGGATTTACAGGCTCATCTCACTGCTTTCAAACACAACTTCCAGAAATAAATTTCACCATCTTACAGCCCGTGAGCTTATTCTGAACATCCATCATCAACTTAAAACGACAAGTGAACGTGCGAGCTCGGACTATCCATACTGTCCCATCACAGCGGTGTGTGGCGGCTCTGACCCGAGTGGTATCCAGAATATTCCTCCTGGCCGAGAGACGAGACGACACACATGAGCAGCAGCAGCAGGCCTGAGAGCAGAGACGCCTGCAGGGGACAAAAGACACACAGCACAGTTCGCTCAGTCCTGATCCAGCACCAAGACCAGCACAGACCGCATCGGTCCGACACATCAGCTCCTCAAATCTGGATCGATATATAGACAAAACATTTACTGGCAACTATGTTGATGATTGATTGATTATCATCAATTTTAAGGCAGAAATGCCAAAAATTCACTGGTTCCCACTGATGAGATACGAGGGTTTTCTGCTTTTCTAAAACAAGAACTGGTTTGTTAAGATGCTCATTTCACAGCAAATGTTATTAATTAATCTGCGTATTGATCGATTTGATCATCCTCTGATCAGGTGACCTGAGGGTTTCTAACTGACTTTGCAGTGAGGTCATTTACAGACAAACAAACAAAACTACATAAAAAATCATTTCAGCGTGCACTGAAGGACAACGCGTCCTGGCTGCACATCATTAGCATGAAAAAATGAATTTCTAAATAAAAGACACATTTTAAAGTCTTGCTCGAGCTAAAAGACACTAAAGAAACACATCAAAAGAAAAATCCTTCCAGAGGCCACATAAAAGCACGAAACACAAACAAACCTTTGGATTTTTGCTCGATGAAAGACTTCACAGATGTTGGGAGTTAAATAAATGACATTCTGGTTGTCATATTGGAGATGGAGGATTATTCAGGGTCACCTCACTGTTAATGGCTAACCATAAAACATGATTAATGATCATGTCCCCTGAGCGTCCTCTGAGGCCGGGGACGACCACCGGTGTTCTTGGTGGGGGTATAAGGGATCAAAAGGTCTGGACTGCTTCAAAAAAACGAGTAATACAACTTTAAAATGCATTGTAAAAGTGACATGGAGGGAGTGGAGGGAGGTAAATGAGGGGGAAACAGTCTCGCCTGTGGGAACCAATCAAAAACCTCTATAGGGGTCCAAGCATGCAAGAAGCAAGAATCGTGACAAGAGCGGTTTTATTTATGCTGGCTTTTGTTTTTAATACCCAAACTAACCTGAAGTGGGCATAAACACCCACATAAGCATAAATCCAACACTGTGGAGGACACTGTGGAGGACGCTGTGGAGACAATGAACCGATGACCTGCAGGACCTCCGGGGCAGTGAGGTGAGACATCAGCTCTCCTTCACGCTCTTTCATATTTAACATGCTCTCATGGATATTTGGGGTTTGGTATATAAAAATCTTCATCCTGTACAATGAAAATTCCACCTGCATTATTTTCACCAGGATCATAGTTAACCTTTCAGAATAAAAGTCACTCAGTTGAGTCCACTTCAATTGGTTTTTATACAAATCAACACCAAGTCCCTGTAAGCTCAGACGTCCTTATGACGAGTCCTTCAAGAGAAAATGATGAAATAAAACCTCTGCTGTGCACTGAAGAGCAACACGGATAAAAATCTGCTTTTTCATTGACTGCAGTGGGACACGATCCTCAGACATGTCCCCCTCAGCACAGCTCCACAGAGGCTGGATGAGCTGCAGAAGGGCCATCTAATACTCTGAAAGACTAATTTAAGACCAGATATAAAGCCGTTACCAAAGGCTTCAGCTGGGCTCTCGGTGAGTGTGTCAGGTGACTGAAGGTTCAGGAGTTTTCCAGGCTTTAAAGCCTCCACAGTGCTGCTGAATGACCAGCTGAGCTAACAAAGACGAAGAAGGTCTGCTAACATTTTAATGAGGAAATGAACACGTCATAGTTCCACACTTCAGGTGACGATGACGCCACCTTAAAAGCCCACAGTACAAACAAATCCCTGCTGGGTCACTTCTGCTTTCTGAACCTTTGAAGTGCAGAAAATCAAAAGTCCATCAGCTTTTTTTCCATTTACCAGCTAAACCTGAACACCTGAGCGGCGTCTCATTAACTGTAAGCAGCCCACGTTGAAACTGCTCCACTTTCTCTCCAGAGAAACAGATTTCACTTTAATCCCAGTTGATCCAGATCAGCTAAACTTCCACCCCTGGTCCCATCAGGGGTCCAGAAACAGACACCAAACCTGCAGGGCCCTGGCCGGACCCACACCGTCCCCTCTTACCTTGTCGCTGGAGGCCCCCATGGTGCTGCAGAGTCCCCAGACCAGAACCAGAAGCAGACACGTTCAGGATACAGATGAGGACAAAAAGGCCTGGCTGAGCTTTCCCTGAGCAGCAGGACGATTCCCCCTGTCCCGTCTCTGTCCCGTCTCTGTCCTCTCCCTGTCTCTGCAGGATCCCTCAGGTTCCCAGGCACTGACGGATCCTCTGAGTCTTTTTTCTGTTCTTCTATCTCTGCGTCTCAACAGGGTGAGAAATACCTGAACCAGGATCCAGGAGCAGCAGAGACACACCGAGACAGACAGACAGACAGGGGGGGAGAGAGACAGAGAGAGAGGGAGAGAGATGGGGGGGGGGGGGGCGACAGACAGAGAGACGGGGGGAGAGAGACAGAGAGAGAGGGAGAGAGACGGGGGGGGGGGCGACAGACAGAGAGACGGGGGAGAGAGACAGAGAGAGAGAGAGAGAGAGAGGGAGAGACAGACAGAGGGGGGGAGAGACAGACAGACGGGGGAGAGAGACAGAGAGAGAGAGAGGGAGAGACAGACAGAGAGAGGGAGAGAGAGAGGGAGGGAGAAAGAGAGAGAGAGAGAGAGAGAGAGAGAGAGAGAGAGAGAGAGAGAGAGAGAGAGAGAGAGAGAGAGAGAGAGAGAGACAGACAGACAGACAGATGGGGGGGGTGAGACTTCTGCCCAGCAAAGTCTGTCCTTCAAGCTCATGTTATTATCTTAATATATGAAAGGTTTTTATTTCTGCTCTCCATTAAAGAGGAGCAGGTTAAGAAATTGTTCATGAGAAATCTGCAATCTGACTGTAAACACACAAAACAGGACATTTAATGAGCTCTGGGGGAAAAGTGTTGGACGTTTTTCAGTTTAGTTTTTGACCAAACAATCAGTTGAGAAAGAAACCAGCAGATTAATCGATCATGAAAATGATAATTAGTTGAGGTTTGATATGAGCTGTAAAGAATCTTAATAAGAATTCATCCTGAGAGGGTCTCCCACCCAAACTGAGAGCAGAATGCAGAGAACAGTTTGAGCCTTTAAGGTTCAGTCAAAGAATCCTAAACGTTTTCCTTCACCTCTCTGGTGACAAACCCGTTCAACAAAGTCGGATCGTATCTGGATCTAAAACCTTTCTTTCTGAAAAGCATTTCACAATCAAACATTTTGTTATTTCACCAAAACATTCAAGACACTGACTATAAACACAGAACTCAGACAGAAATGAAGCCTGAAACAAGAGTGACCTTTGACCCCGTGATACACGCCTGCCAGCTATGACACCCCTGTCCCAAATTCCATGTAGGCTGTGGCTGAAAAACACTCCCAGCCAATCAGGCAGAGGTGGGAGGAGCCTGTTCGACGTCAGCAAAGTGTGAAACGGTCGTAGTGAAACATGATGGAAAAAGATTTAAGGTTTTAAAATGTTGTTTGTGAAGCACAAAAAGCTCAAAATGTGACTGTTGTTCATTCCCAAAACTTTATTCCCATTAAATTCTTTCAAAATCTCCACGTTTATGCACTTAAAACACGATGACACCTGATCTGCTTTGACCTGTAGAGGCCTCAGTGACCCTTGACCTCATCTGATCTGACTTCTGCTGTTGCTGATGCGGCACCATCACTTCTTCTCCTTCTCCTCTTTCTTCTTCTTTTTCTTCTTCTTTCGCTCGTGGTGGTGGTCATCAGGGGAGCGGGAATCCCTGCCGACACCCACACAGCAGTGAGAGGGGATTGGGCACAGAAACATAAACATGTTAAATGCCTGATCAATGTCTGATCAATGGCTGCTTTATAAGAAGACAAAAATATCAGTCGGAAAAGATGTTTAACAGCAAAACATACAAATAAAATCCATGTCACCACATCAAGCATCAAGTGTTGATGCAAACAGAACTCGACACAAAGATGCGTTGTGTTTTTCTTCCTCACCTCTCCCTCTTCTTCTTCTTCTTCTTGCTCTCTCGGTCTTGACTTTGCTCTCGGCTGCGATGGCGTCTGCTGTGGGAGTGACGAGACTCTGACGACGCTGACCGCCTGTCATCCGGCCGACGCCTGACAGAAGAATAAAATGAGCCGTTGGACCTTGAACGCAGCGCGCTCACACGTCATATACAGACATACACAGGAAGGCGTCAGAGGGAGGTCAGAGGTCACAGAGCTGGTTGTACCTGTGCGACGAGGGTTGAGATCTCGTCGACGACTCCTCGTCGTCCTCCTCTCTCCACTGTCTGGCGAGCTCGTCTGAGTGGACGCTGATCACCTCTCTGATCACCTGCAGGGTCACAGCGATGCCAGGTTAGCAATTTGTTTCTTAACCTTTATTTGAACAGAAAAGAGTTTTACTGAAGACCCTTCAAAGCCTTCTGAACTCTGGAGACGTAAAACGACGCCTGAAAACATGAGTCTGAGTCGACCCACAGGAGGGTGGCGGACCCGTGTTTCTGCAGCGCCAGCACACAGACGGGATTATGGGTAAAGAAGCACCTGAGCGTTCGCTCACTCGTACCTCAGTGTACGACTTCTTGGTGATGTGAACGTTCTTGGCTCGATAAGACTGACGCCGCCGCTTGTAGTCCCTCATCTCTGCCATCAGCTCCAGGTGAGTCTTTGGCTCATTCTGTTCTTCATCTACACACACACGAACACACACACGAACACACACACACCCACACACACCCACACACACCCACACACACCCACACACACCCACACCCACACACACACACACACACACACACACACACACAGATTACTGCAGATCTTTCTTTACTGACCAAAATAAAAGCAAAAAGCCAAACAGGAAGTATTTTAACAGAACTATTAGTGTGCAAACAGCTGACATGGAAGGTGTGGATAGAGAACCTGGACCTCTACAACCCAAATGTTGTACGTTAAATCAATGTGTTTTCCATGTGCCGCTGACCTGATCTGGATTCTGTCATTCTGACCTTTTGGAGGTCGTCACATTAACGTGCGAGTCTTACCCTTCTGGAGTTTGGACACCAGATCTACGTAAAGGTCGTCGTTGCTGGTGGATGCAGCTTCCTTCTGTTGGTTGAGGCTGCCGATCACATGATCGTAAAGAGCCAATCGGTCAGCCACAGTGAGGTCGCACACTGCGCGCTGGTGGTTCTGCGGCACGTCGACAGGCTGGCTGGAGTACTGACCTGATGAGGACCAGAGAGGCTTTACACACTTATACCCCGACACAGCGTCCATCCAAAAACACTGATCATCCCAGTGTGGTCAACGCAAACACAGGAAGTCAGAAACCAAGAAGAGGTCCATTTCTTATTTTGGGGGACGTGAAACGGCTCCATTTGAGTGATATCACCACATGACTTTGACACAGCCGATGCTGGAGCAGAGGCGTTACTGACTCAGCACACGAAGGGTAAAAAGAGTGAAGCACAGTTAATGCTAAACAAAAACCAGGAGCAGAGCCTCGAAATTTACACTCCGATTTACAGAACTCAATAGCTGAATTGTGTCATTTATGTGCAACAAACGCACCAAATTGATGTTCTTACAACTGTTTAATTTTAATTCTCTGCTAAATTCTGGGTCTCTTTCACAGATTACAGTATCTCAGAAAGTTCTCACAACAATTCTGTGACGTCTCTGATGTTTACAGTCAGACGCTCCTGCTCAGTTTCTTTTCAGCTGCTGTAAAATAAACAAAACATTACGAGTTTCTAAGCTCAGTTCTGACTCAGCGTCGCCTTTTTATCTGTTGTACATCCCATACTCTGTGACTGACAATGACCAAATGAGTGCAATGAACTTCTGACTGGAACTGTTTCAGCAGTCAGTTAATATTTTGTGTGAATCTTTGAAAGGTGCTAAAAATGTTCCAGAGACAATAACAAAGTTCACTTTCATCCACATTAATGTTAACAGACAAGCCTGAATGTATGAAAGCTTTCCCCAACACGTACAGGGAAAGAGTGTGTGTTTCAGTGCTTATGTCTAGTGTGTGTGTGTGTGTGTGTGTGTGTGTGTGTGTGTGTGTGTCCCAGCCCAGCCCTGTGCTTTGAAAGGATATGATGTTAAAGGATACTACACGTAATCAGACAAGCCTGATCCCGAGCAGCAGAACTTTCTAGAGCCCAGCTCCTCTAATACTCACCCCTGACGCTGCAAACAGAACACACAACACACGGATCACATGTCAGCTGAAACATGACATTACATTAAGGTGACAATCCCAGTTTCTTAAAATCACAGCTGCTTCTTATTGACCGGAGATAGAATCTGTGGGGAACGGAGGCAGATGTGGGGTGAGACGGTGAGGAGCTCCTGAGGTTAGCACAAGATAATCCTCTAGTGACATCTAGTGGTCTGTCGTTGCATCTGCAATGTGAAATCTGTGGGCTTTGCCTCTACAGAAAAACTGCCTTGTCTCCGGTCAGGATGGTAAAGCTCAGCACATCAGAGGAAACTCTTCGGCTGTGAACTGTCAGTTAATATCACACCTTGCCAGAAGACTCCTTCCATCCTCATCAGCGGCGCAGCAGACCTGGCCTTCAGGATCACCTGGTGCTGGGTGGATTTATCTGCATGAAGGAAATGAAAGGATGACAAATGAAAACGTCACAGAAAGTGTGTTTTTCAGGCAGGATAGCTCAAGCCAGAAAAACACATTTCACTTCTATCTTTAAATACACGTGACTGAATCTGATTTCCCTCTTATCATCGGGGGGAGTTTCATCCTGCAATAAAAGCTTAATTAAACAGAGCTGGACAGCTGAGGGAGCGTGGTTGCATTTCTTAATAAAAATAATCCATCCATTATCTATACCGCCTATCCCTTTCGGGGTTGCGGGGGGCTGGAGCCTATCCCAGCTACAATGGGCGAGAGGCGGGGTATTTCTTAATAAAAATAATACAAAAGGATATTTATAAATCACAACAATACTCGATAATGTCTTGAGGTTCATTAGGATTCTTCTTGCCTGTCCTTCAACAGTGTCTTTAGACACAGTTATCACAAAAACATTCAACAAGAACAACAACACAGTATATTTGTTAAAGGTTTCCTCATTTTCCTCTTTAAATACATGTTCATCAACAGCAATTACCAGAAAAAGAGAAAAAAGGATCAAGTAAAGATGATTTTGCAGAACATGCTGACTTTAATCAGCTGACCGTTGGAGCGTTCAAACTCACCCATCGTGAAGCTTCTGACGCTGCTGTTCTCATAACACGCAGAGGTGTCGGCCATCTCCGCCTGCAAAGGGAGGCATCAAACTTCTGACTGCTGTCATTAAGAGCCTCGCAGTGGTTCATGGTGGTGTCACATGATGGACAGAAGCTTTATTTACTTTCCTGCCTTTTTCACTGCTGTTACTGCCGCAGATCGGCCTGTAAAACCTACCAGCTGTGAATTTTACTGCAGAAGTGTAACGTGGCTGTTGTGTGCTTTAGCTTCCGTTAGAGCTGTGTGTGTGTGTGTGTGTGTGTGTGTGTGTGTGTGTGTGTGTGTGTGTGTGTGTGTGTGTGTGTGTGTGTGTTACCTGCTCCTCAGCGGAGTAGCCCATCTTTCGGAGCCTGCAGGAGTTTTTATGTTTCTCCATGCTCCTGACTGGGACTCTGTGGTCGGGGTCATAGGGACACTGCTCCATCGCTTCCTGGAAAAACACCACAAAGATCAGAAGAACATTAGCTGTGAATTACACAGATATGATGAGCCGATCCCTTTAATGTCTGTTTAACACACCTACACACTCTCGCTCTTTGTTCTGTTTGGCATGCAAACACATGTCTGACCTGACATTTCAGTTTTCAAAGATGTCAGTGGCAGACAAGGGTCGCCTGTGTGTTGAGAATATCAGTGTGGAGGTCAACCTGTGCAGGGAAACCTGGACGTCTTTCACACCAACACAGTCCTGCACACCTGAAACTACTAGACTGGAAATCTGCGAAAGCTCTTAAGGTGGGGGCAAACCCATGTGGACTCCTCAAAGAAATGTCTGCAGGAAACACTGCTATGATCCAAGAAATGTTTGAATGCACAACATGAAGAAAAAAGAAAACAGGAGTATGAAACAAACTAATTAATTAGTACAAATACAATAACCAATCTCCTGTTCTATGAAATAAAACCGAACGATGAAAGGACATCGTTGAGCTACATTACAGCGTCTTCACAATGATAAATTAGGTTAATGAAAGCTAACGTTAGCAAACAAAGCAGGTAAACTAACGGACTTTGAAAGAAAAACATTAACGTTACTAAACATGGGCTGCTAGAGTTACAGATATATCTAGGATTAAAAAAAACACATGATGGTGAGGTTAGCTAGTTAACAGTTACACCGTCAGAAAACCAGAGTTAACCGACCTCACTTCAACCGTTAAGACGCTGGATGATGCTAACATTACCGTTAAAATGATGTTAACGCTCCAACTCGGTGGTTGGTCGGCAATAACTGAAAAACGATGCTTTCATTCGATTTACTTGTCCGACTTATTGTTATTTAAATAAGATACCACCCTGCCGCAAAGACCGATATTAACATCCAGACTGATTTTTATTTAGACTGAGGACTAAACTCTGACGCCAGCTAATCTAACGCTGGCTAACGTTAACGGTTAACTTACCTGGCTGGAGCCCTTGTAGTCCGACGACCATCCCAGCGTTTCAAATATGTCGTCTAGCTGTTTTTTGCAGTTTTCGGTGAACTCTGTCAGCTCCTGAAGACGGTCCAGTCGATCCTGATCAGTCTCTATTTTGGACGAGTCCGACATTTTAAGGCTTTACGTCAAGAACGAGACAGGAATTCCTCACGAAATCATCGGTGCTCTGTTTTGGTCGCTGCATTTGTTTGTGACCGCCATCATTGGCGCGATGGTATGACGTGCCACAACGTTGGCGGGCGAACGGAAGCGATGCATGCTGGTAGATGAAGTCCATTATATTATATTATATTATATTATATTATATTATATTATATTATATTATATTATATTATATTATATTATATTATATTATATTAAAAAAACACAGCAACAGGTCATTTTTTATTGATTTGGTTTCTGAGTTGATTTTATTAATCATAAACGACAATGAATTTAATAAAAAGGACAAACAACATGTTCAAAAACACATCTACACAACAACAGTGATAGGCTAAATATATAAAACAAATCTGACAAATATGTGAATAAAATTGCTGAAAATTACTCGGCGCTCATGTGGGGTACAGGGGGGTGTTTTGCAGCAGCTCAGGACCCAGGAGATCATCTGAATAAACCTCCTCTGTTCTGAGGAGAGAAAAGACAGCTTTTCCACACAAATATGCATGTATGATTGTGTTGCTGAGAATGACTTTGTAATTCTGTGTCAGGAAATAAGGCTATAAGATGCAGAATTGATAAAAGTGAGATATACTACAAAATCCAGTACTTACATTAACTCTAGAGTGTCTTCAACAGCAACCTCCTCCACCACCTCCACTCCAACCACCAGGTTCCTCCTCACTGCATGAAGCAAACACAAAAATTTTGTTACTGGCATTTTCTCTGAACCCCTGTGATACTGGTTCTTTGTAATGAAGACAGGTGGTGATCAGTGCATTTTATTCTATTTAAAAATGTCTGCCTCTGGCTGTTGCCTCAAACACAGCTGAGGAATCCTTAAAGTACCCTGATGAAGAAGAGATGTCGATGATGATGATGGGTGGACGATGGAATGATGGCGCATGTTAATCCCCTTTTCCCCTGAACAACTCACCTCCATAATAGACATATGGAGATCCAGGCCAGCAGGGACCCAAACCTTCTGCTTCCCTCTGCCCATAAGCACACACACATCCCTGGGTTTCCGTGTTTGTTTCCTCCCAACAACGACCACCAATAAAACGCTGTGATACATCTCCCCCATCGGCACTGATCACTGTTTTGGGCTGCTGTGAAGACGGAGCACCAGGACCTCGTCCAGCCAGGCCAGAGCTGCTGGGGATCCCTGAGTGGATGGCAGGTTCGGCGGTGGACCACTGAGCATCAGCAGCCTGACGGATGATGTCATCACAACCTGCAGAATCAGGTGAGAGGAGTCATTTTATTGGTTACTGATAACTAACAAAAGTAAGGACATTCCTTTCTATCTTATTCATAGATTTTAACCACCATTTTGAAGTCTTAAGAAAAGATATTGGCATAAATTGCACATTTTTGTGTTACTTCCTCTGAGACTGCTGTTGTTAATTAGTTTGGTTACTTTTGTGAGACTTTTCTTGGAATAACTTTTGTGTTTTTATGATATCATTTTGATGAAAATTGTATATTATTTTGGAAACCGGACTGAATTCCTGTGGGCCTTTAACTCAAGCCGTTGTACGACTCACACACTGATGGCCGTGAGCTCCCATGTGTGTCGCTGGCCTGACCATTGGGAGCCGCTTGGGGTTGCCCAAAGACACCTCGACACGTGAACAGGAAGAGCCGCCAGCACCGCGATGAGTGGACGACCCTGCTGAGCAGAGCAGCACTGCTTGGCATGTAACACAAAGTGGAGTTCTCAACTGTTTGTGATCAATAAATCTTTTCATTTTATTGGCTAATTTTCATATTCATACATGCATTTACATGTAGAAAGCCAAATTTCTTGGTTTACATAGGAAGTCAAACAGTTTATGCTTATACAGTACTAACACAGTAAATCGACAGTAGTAGTAGACAGTAGATTGATTTGATTCGTTTGGCTGTAAAAACTGCTGATACTATTATGTTTTTAGTTCGACAAGCTTAGAGTTGTTGATTCTCTACATCCATGAAAAATAAAATTAGCATTGTCAGGCAGCATAAGTCGACCTGTACCACAGAAATGCATTGCATTTGCACATAAAAGACACAAAGACAGTCCAAACATGTGCATGGCTGGTTAATGCCGCGGTGGCCTTGGCTTAGAGCTGCACATCATGGCTGAATCATATGCCTGATCCGTCTGTTTCCTGTCCCTGCTGATGAGACCTGCTGGGTCTGGACATGGAATGTAGTCACAGTCATCTGCATGTACTGGCACACACACGCAACATGCATGCACATGTAGTGAGGAGTGTGAGGTTTCCATACAAATGAAAACATGCGCTCACGGATGGACTGAAAGCCAGATGAAGGCTGCGAAGTGTTTGGGCAGTCGGCTGAGAGCAGCTGACACTGGTGGCTTTCTGAAGCTCATTTTTAATAACCTTTATTGAATCAGGATGCCTCTTTGAGATCTCTTTTGAATTCACCTCTGCAGTGGAAAACTTCATAAAGTTGTTTTAAGGTGGAATGAGCTGCATGAGCATAGAAGATATCTCATTCATGGTCAATGAAAAGAGAGACTGGATTGGACAATATGTCATATCTGACTTATTGTTCTTTGTTCTTTTTAGAGGTTTTATTGCCTTACCTTGTTTTCCACCTGCACAATAACATAGATTATGCATATATTTTCCTGCTGCTTTTACTCTGCAACAACTTAAATCAACAAAATTTTTAGCTCATCTTGAACCCACCTGTAGTGTAGCAGCAAACTGCAGGATGGTCTCCTGCCTCTTCCTCCTCCTCCTCCTCCTCTTCCTCCTCTTGGTGGCTCAGCATGGCTGAAGTGAGACCCCTTGAATGCTCAGGAAGGAGACCCAGAGGAGGTCTGGGCCACCAAAGCCAGCAGTCAGGATTCAGTCTGTGCATCCCAGCTCGAGCTCAGTCCTCAGCGCCCTCCGTGCCGTCAGTGTGCCCTCGTCTGCCTTTCAGCTCTGCCTGTGAAACCAAAGATGAGCATCAGATGGGCTTTCTCTGGACCGGAGGTGGACGCAGCAGGACTGCATGAGTCACTCAATCTGATTGGCCAGCTCATCTCCGCCACTGATGTGATGCATTCCTTTACCAGATCATGCCTGTGTTTTGCATGCATTAAAGTATTTACAGCACACAGTGAATGTGTCACATGATATTTCAGAACAGGCTGGAGTGTTGTAGATTCATGAATATGGTGTGCTCGCATCCTGCCATTGACTTCATCTTATAACTGCATCGTTATCTTAAGTGAAGGATGTTTCATTCAAAATATGTCTGGGTTTCTATGTTATTGTCTGAAGCTTGAAATCTGGATTGTGTAAGTTTTTGCACTGGCTTCATTCTGCTATTATGGTTGTGAACTTATTAGAAAACTATAACATTTATGAAGCAGTGCAGTCTCTGCAAGCTGATTTTCATAACGTTATGGCAATTGTTGGAACAAAAACAGAGACTAAAAATGGAAATTTGCTCGTATTTCTCATCTAATGGAACTGGGAGCATATCTGCCTTTTTCAACAGTCCGTCAAATTATTGTAAATAAACTCATAGCAGCATCATGTTATTAATCATTTGTGTGATCGGAATTTTTACCCTTCATTGAATTTTAAACACCAAATCTACTTTGCCTGAAGAAGCAACTTGTCATTCACCACAAAGAGTGTGAATACCTGAGTTTTACCTCTTCACATGGCAGAAGGACTGCATTTATTCAGGAGACGCCACTCGTTTTTATGACGCTGTCAATTGTATTATTTACTTTATAGGTGGCAAACAATATTTGTATAGTATTTCTATAGACTAAGAAAGTAGCAGAAATGTGCTAAAAATACATCTGAATGCAGTTTTATTTATCCATCCATCCATCCATCCATTATCTATACCGCCTATCCCTTTCGGGGTTGCGGGGGGCTGGAGCCTGTCCCAGCTACAATGGGCGAGAGGCGGGGTACACCCTGAACCGGTCGCCAGCCGATTGCAGGGCCACATGCAAGGACAAACAACCATTCACACTCACACTCACACCTACGGACAATTTAGAGTCATCAATTAACCTAATGAGCATGTTTTTGGTCTGTGGGAGGAAGCCGGAGTACCCGGAGAGAACCCACGCATGCACGGGAAGAACATGCAAACTTCACACAGAAAGGCCCCGCCTGACCCGGGGATCGAACCGGCAACCTTCGTGCTGTGAGGCACGCGCACTACCTGCTGCGCCACCGTGCAGCCGTTTTATTTATCCCAATAAGTCATTTCTTGTTTTGTTTTGTTTGTTGCCAGTGAACAAGCAGGACAGTGTGTAGGACAGTGTGTAGGACAGTGTGTAGGACAGTGTGTAAGACAGTGTGTAGGACAGTGTGTAGGACAGTGTATAGGACAGTGTGTAAGACAGTGTATAGGACAGTGTGCAGGGCAGTGTGTAGGACAGTGTGTAGGACAGTGTATAGGACAGTGTGTAAGACAGTGTATAGGACAGTGTGTAGGACAGTGTTCAGGACAGTGTGCAGGACAGTGTGCAAGACAGTGTGTAGGACAGTGTGCAAGACAGTGTGTAGGACAGTGTGCAAGACAGTGTGTAGGACAGTGTGTAGGACAGTGTGTAGGACAGTGTGTGGGGCAGTGTGTAGGACAGTGTGCAGGGCAGTGTGTAGGACAGTGTGTAGGACAGTGTGTAGGACAGTGTGTAGGACAGTGTGCAGGGCAGTGTGCAGGACAGTGTGCGGGAGAGTGTGTAGGACAGTGTGCAGGGCAGTGTGTGGGACAGTGTGTAGGACAGTGTGTGGGACAGTGTGTAGGACAGTATGGAGGACAGTATAGGACAGTGTGCAGGGCAGTGTGTGGGACAGTGTGTAGGACAGTGTGTGGGACAGTGTGTAGGACAGTATGGAGGACAGTATAGGACAGTGTGCAGGGCAGTGTGTAGGACAGTGTGTAGGACAGTATGGAGGACAGTATAGGACAGTGTGCAGGGCAGTGTGTAGGACAGTGTGTAGGACAGTATGGAGGACAGTATAGGACAGTGTGCAGCGCAGTGTGTAAGACAGTGTGTAAGACAGTGTGTAAGACAGTGTGTAGGACAGTGTGTAGGACAGTGTGGAGCCTTTGCAGATATATGTCTTCCACCTGCAGCACACAGTGTTGTGTGTGTTTTACAGTCCTTCTTTGGCAGCAGAACTGACTCCTCTTCCTCTTCCTCTTCCTCTTCCTCTTCCTCTTCCTCTTCCTCTTCCTCTTCCTCGCCCCGGCTGGGGCAGTGGTGAGGGCCGCTGGATCCTCAGCTCGATCACGAGGCTTCTGTGGGGAGATGCTCCCTTCTTTCCATGAATGGGCTCACAGGTGCCTTTCCCAGCTGCTCCAGGATCAGCCTCCTCTTGTTCTGCTTACGAGGCATCCGGGTAGTTTGGATCTCTCTCCATATCACAAAGGCGTTGTAGGAGGAAACATCAGTGATGTTGTGGTGGATGAGCAGTCGTCCTTCTGCAGCTGCACGTTCCAGCCACCTTCTTTAGGCTGTCCACGTGCTGCAGCTGTAGTCTAGGATGATGGCTGGCTTCCTGTCCTCACCATCGCTAATGTCAGCCAATAAAAACAATAAAATCGATAAAACAAACAAAACCCCTTGGAACATTTATGACAAAAACAAACAAAAAATGCTCTGACGCTGTGACGTCACTCGCAGCAGGACTGTGACGTGTGTCGCGGGAACATCAAAGGTATCAAATGCAGGCGCGCGCATCAAAGCCCTGCTGCTCTTCAGTCCACACTGTGATGTATGTAAGGACTGATCAAAGGACTTCACGCATTCACAGTGTTTTGGACTCGAGGAAAAATTTGACAAGCGGTATTTTCATTATTTTCACTTAATTTACAAACGACATTTGTATTATTTTCACTTTATTGAACAAAAACAATGTCTGTCTTCACTCTTGGTGAGATTGTGCCCCCCTGGGTCACCAGTACTCTGTCTGGCCTGTTCAAATCTGAACCGGAACCTGATCACACTGGTTCACCGAGCGCTCACACGGCAGAAAGCCACGAGCCATCTCCAGATGTGGCGTCACCAGTCCGGACAGACTTCGGTCAGCTCCGCTCGCTGCATCGGAATAACCGCACTCTCTCTCTGGCCATGCAGCCTCTGGCTGATGAACTGGGGGAGGATAACACCTCTGCGTCCGCTGACTCTGTGACACCTGTTGGCAATGAGACCACAGTGTTTTCCAGAGCCCGTGCGAGCATTGCAGCAGCTCTGACCACCCTCAGCAGAATCACTTCCGCCACGAAAACAACAGTCGCAAACTTCGCCATCGTGCTAAGAAACGGGGCAGCAGCAATTGTGCGTCCAGTTTCATCACATCCTGGTATGGTTGCGCTGACTTCCGTCATGCTCTTCACTCTTTACCTCAATTGCCTTGTGTATTCGTGGCGGACCATGAACACTTCACCCTGCCCATTGATCCAAATTACAGTGCATGTACATGGCCTGCCAGACATGTGAGTGGTGGATTTGGAAGACATCGGGTCGGACAGAGCCACCGACACCTGAGCCACAGACACTTTCTGACCCTAACCCTCGGAATAATTGGTGCTTTTACTTCAACTTTAAATGAGCAGCTTGAGGATGTTACATCGTCATAGATCAGGGTTTACTCCGGGTGCTCCGGTTTTTCCCGCTTGTTAAATTAACAACAAAAAATATATAATATAATATAATATAATATAATATAATATAATATAATTCCATTCATGTCTCAATAAAGATGAAAACGTTTCCATTCCAGCTCTTGATGTCATTTTAGACCTGAACAAAGGACTCATTTAGCTCCTCCTGTCACAACAGCAGCCTGATGATTGATGTCCTCGAAAACAATGTATGGCCTCCTTCTCTTCGTGTGTACAGATTGAGTCAATTGTAATCAAAGTGACACTTTGAATAGCCAATAAAATTCTTATTTATGCCTCAAGTAAAGGTATTCAGTGCTGATAGAGACATTACACACACTTTCTTATCTCTGGACCACAGCTGGACCAATAAATCAGTCAGACCAATGTGTTGGCTTTTTGTGGATATTCACTGTGAAAACTATTCGAGCCCCTCAGCTACAATACACTCTAGTGATGTGAAAACAAATGTAGTGAACATTTGGTAAACAGTCTAATGATACAAACATGAGTGATTTTTGAGACCCTCTTTGAGAATTTAAGTCCATCCCTCATGCACCAAAGCTTCTAGCTCGCTAGTATTCTTTGGTTTCCTTGCTGCCGATGAGAAATGTCAGTACAGAAATGGCAATATGAAGGTTATTTGTGTTATAGAATAATTACTATTGGCTCTATCAATGTACTGTATCAGCCTGTAAAACCCAGTACTGGTCAGGTTGTATATACAGTAGCAGTTTTCCCCTGTTTCCCGTCATTATTCTAAGCTGAGATAAGCACCTGCGTGCAGTAGTTAATTAAAAGTGAGTGGTATCGAGGTTCTCCTCTAACTCCCTGCAAGAAAGCAAATCAGTGTATTTCCCCAAATTCCCACCTGATCCTTTAAAACTGGAAGGTCTGCAGTCAGTTACAGGTACAGGCATTTGGAGGACATGAATAAACTCAGCAAAGAATCAAGTGATCGACTTTGATTCCTGCTTCAGTGTCTTTCATTCGGCTGGAGTGACCTTTGAAAACAAGAGGAGCTCTGTAGAATATGAGGCGCAGGCTGCAGTGGAGCATCAGGGATGAAAACATTCAGAGGTGACGGTGAAGTCTGAGCCTGCAGAACGTCTAGTTGTTTTCCTTCATATTTTTTCTTTTCTGCATCTCGTGTGTGTGCCAGTACATAAAATCTTCCCTGAACCATCTCAACTCAAAAACCTCATTTTTTCTTCCTGCACTCGAGTTGATGGAGGCAGCTGGTCCTCTGCACACAGATCTGAATCACACTCATACACACATCTGATCTTAGCTGTAGAGTCGTTGGTGACACCAATTTTTGGAACGGGTCCAATCTGGAGCGAGAAGCTGCAGCCCTGAAAATGGCTGCAGTGTAATTCCTGCAGACAACTGTGCACCAAAAAAGTACTTCCACCAAAATTGCTTGTTTTCGCCACTTAGAGCCTCAGAGATAATAATAATAGCTGTATAGTTCCTCAGTTATTTAGGAACACCAGTGGTAAAACACTCTGATTCAAGTTTCTTAGTACACTTAGCCAAGAGTAATGCAGAATAATACAACAGCAATAAATCTAACCCTCATGAATTTTATGATGTTCAGTTTTTATTGAAACTGTTGCTGCAGCACTACAAATTACTTTAAGCAAAAACCTAGTATTACCGTTATAAAGGCATGTTTTACTGCAGATATGCTGTACTGGACTGTACTAGATTCTGCTAAGTGTTCCTATTAAACTGCTAACTGTGTGTGTGTGTGTGTGTGTGTGTGTTTAGTCTTTATTACTCTGTTTTTCATTGTTTCTAATAGCTTTTAGCCTGACTGCCTGCGCGGTGATCCAATTGGTCGATTAGAGGCCATGTGGTCACTCGCGGCCAATCAGAATGCAGCTGGGGGAGGGGCAGCCCTCTCAGAGGTTAAACAGGCATTGTGGAGGAGCTGAGGAGGGCGTGTCGTGAAGCCGCTGAGAGTCCGCGGATAGTCCGACATTCCTGCCTCCTCCCGGCGTCCTGTCCGTCCACTCCGGCATCCGTTTACGCTTAGACCCGCCTCGGTGCTTCAGGCTAATTCACAACACTTCACAGTCTAACTTTCCGTCGTCTGTTAGCTTTTGTGGAGCTAAACCGACAGACATCCCCTGGAGCTCAGTCGGCAGAGCCGCGGTACAAATTTCGACCAACATTCCTCTTTTTATTGATTTTACAGTAGATTTTTAAGAATGGCATATCCAGGATACGGCGCCGCCCCCGGTGGATACCCAGGAGCGGTAAGAAAAACGTTCAAATGTGATGAAACATCGGCTGAAAGCTGATAGCCCGAGTCCGCCCACCGCCGTCCCAGGACGGGCATCCCGAGCGGAGACAGTGCGGAAGTGACCGAAGGAGGGGCGATTATCAAAAACCTCCAAAATACACCAGGCCGGGACATTATGTGCATTATCTGTTAAATGTGTAGAACATTCAATGACTTCAGTGCATCGTGGTGATCCTCAGACGCTTCCGTACAGAAAAACTTCTGTAATTTTTACTACAATAAACTCAAACCAGCAGCACAAAAAGTATCCGCCTCATTACAGGAAGAGGTGGACAGTAACTAGTTACAAGGAATGTACGGTTTTGAGCTACTTGTACTTGAGTGTTGTACTTTCTACTGCACGACATTTATCTGACAGATGTGTTTCCTAACCAGATTTTTAAGCACTGAGGCAATCACCGCGTGTGTGTGTGTGTGTGTGTGTGTGTGTGTGTGTGTGTGTGTGTGTGTGTGTGTGTGTGTGTTCCTCGAGTGTTGTAAAGGAAAAAACCCACCCTTCCTCTCTCTCTCACACACACACACACACACACACACACACACACACACACACACACACACACACACACACGCGCGCACCAGATAATGCTCTCAGTGGTGTGTATGAACACACACAGTCAGCTGTGGTGGACTGTGCAGAAGGCGGACGCTCCCATTGTTCCTGAATTTGACCCAGTGGGAGTTTTGTGCCGCTGAGACGTTCCTGAGGTTTATTTGAGATGCGTGAAAGACTCGATTGCTGCACAAAGACCCGGTTGAGACACTCATGCTCGTCGCCGGCGTTTGCTTCCACTTAGTGAACAGGAAAGATGTGGAAACCTGAGGGCAAGGCGCCCTGAACACGCTCTCATTTGAGTGTCTTCTGAAACCTGTTGGACGCTTTGCACTGAGCCTGAGGGCGCGACTGATTTCCTGTCCTGTTTTATCTCTTCTGATTGCCTTTTGATGATTTCTCTAAGTCGTGCACCTTCACCTCTACAGCAGCTGATTTAATGTGACATTCTCATTGGCTGCAAAGCAAACTGTACTTACGAGGTTCGTAGCGTCTAATCCGCATTCAGGTGTGTCGTCTTTACAGCTCAGATCGTTATCTGCCGGACAAAAGAAATGAACTCCCTCATGTGGACTTTCTTGTTCTCTGTTTGTGTCTCTGCAGCAGGATCCTCTGTACGGATACTTTTCAGCTGTAGCTGGACAGGTAACACCCCCCCACACAGACTGCAGCAGGCCTCACCTCAGCCTGAGGCTTTGGTGTTTCTCAGGTGTTTGTGCTGCGTGTGTTGTATTTCCCTTCGTTGTGTTTTTGTAACCTCTGACAGGATGGACAGATCTCAGCGGACGAGCTGCAGCGCTGCCTCACGCAGTCCGGCATCGCTGGCTCATACAAACGTAAGAACACCACACTGGGTTTTATTAGACATCCAGGAGAAACAAATTCACCGTGAGAGGCAGACACATTTTCACCTGATGCTGCTGCGGAGTCAGTGCTCTTCCTTTTCCTCACTTTTATTTTGAAATGACACTTCTTGTGCGTAGTCTCTTACTAGACTTAACTTTTAATGATGACTGTCATGATTAGAAACCTGCAGACTTCCTGCTCTTAATGGCGTCTACAAGCCCAGGTCCAAAGAAGGATGGACATGCTCCATCTGTTACGGTTGATGATTTACATTTGACGCAGAGTCTCGACTTTTTTGGATTCACTTCGAAACATGCAGCTGTGGAAAACAGAGAGACAGAAAAACCCCAGTGTGTTAAATTAAATCAGCGCTGAGAAAGTTAAAAAGTCTCCACGGAGAAAAAGCAGTTAAACATTGAACACGGCGTGACATCGTGGCTTCACTCTTTTCTTTTGTTTGTCCAGCGTTCAGCCTGGAGACCTGCAGACTGATGATCAACATGCTGGATGTATCCTTCACCCATCAGCCAATCAGAGAGCTTTAGTGGTTTTCCTGACAGGTGGAAGGTGTTAGTAACAGGAAACTTGGTGAACTCTGTGACAGAAGTGACGCGTCGTCAAAGCAGAGGGACGAAGACAGATGGAGTAACTGCTCTGTGGTTGTCTCTGTGCTTTCAACACGTAACAGCATGCGTCCGTATACTTTTGGCCATGTGTTGTAACTCAGGCTGGGTTTTGCTGATGCAGCCCACACATCGAGTGCTCAGAAGGGTTTAGTATCCAAACTGTTGATGGTCAGAACAGTGAAATAACGTCATTTCTTCAGTACTAAATACCTACAAAAGCTGTGTACTATCAAGTTTTGGGACATAGTGTAGCGACAGCGTGTTGTCACATCATTCACATCTGGTCTGAATGTTCACGACTGAAGTGTGTGGTGGGTCCTTGACTGATGTGTCTCAGAGGGACATGTCCGGCACCATGGGCTTCAACGAGTTCAAGGAGCTGTGGCAGATTCTGAACGGCTGGAAGACCACCTTCGCATCCTACGACCGGGACCGCAGCGGAACGATAGAGGGCCCTGAGCTGCAGCAGGCCATCTCCGCCATGGGTACGACAAACTGACGGGGCGGCCTGTCAGACATCTCTGCTGTCTGCAGTTTCATGTATTTATTCAAGCCTGTCCTCTTCAATCTAACAGGAAGCACGTTTCATTTGAACAAACCGAGCTGGTTTCCAGAGTGAGTTTGGCTCTTCTGCAGGCTGGACGTCCCTCTGAAGGACATGCCAGATGCAGTCGCCTCATTTGATTTAAATTAAATAATGATTGTGTCTCTGCAGGTTTTAATCTGAGCCCTCAGACCATGAACGTCATCATGAGGCGCAGCAGCACGCACGGCAGAATCGCCTTCGATGACTTCATGAGCTGTTGCATGAGACTCCGCGGCCTGACCGGTGAGTGAGCTGAAGGACAGCGGACACAGTCGGCATGAGACGCCACCAGCCGCTCACCGAGAGCTTTGTCCTGTGCACCAGTCAGCTGATTCAGCTTGTTTTAATGTGTGTGTGCGTGTGTGTGCGCGCGTGCGTGTGTGTGCGCGCGCGTGCGTGTGTATGTGTGTGTGTGTGTGTGTGTGTGTGTGTGTGTGTGTGTGTGTGTGTGCGTGTGTGTGTTTTCCAGATCATTTCCGAAGGAGAGACACAAGCCAAACCGGACAAGCCATGTTTCAGTACGATGATGTAAGTTTCCACCAGGTGATGTCACTTCTTTCATTTCCTGAAGCTGCTGCTGTCAGGCACACCTGAGCCGTCATCATACCTGCACAGGAGAGCAGTTTGAGCTCCACACTCAGCATCATTAGGCCGTGATGTGGGCCTGTGTGTGGGTATTTAAACCACAGCATGTGTCTAACACAGTGTGGTCAGATCATCTAAAAACACTCTTTTATTGTCCGTATCTCACTGTTGAGAGTGAAACTGAGCCGTCCGTCTCAAGGCAGCACTCGTTTTCTACTCCTTCAGTATATCATGTACACATATATAGTTATATTGGTTTTAACTGGATCCTTTTTATGGGCTTTTGTCTTCATTCTTGCTGACTGTGGGATCCATAAAGTTTTATCTTATCTTAGAGAGCACAGCATCCATCAGTGCCCTGTTGACTGTAGAAACATGGACCTGCAGACGTGGCCTCCCTGCGGCTCCCTGCGCTCACATGCATCCGTGCAACGACCGACTAACTGATTTAACTGCTGCTCTTTCTCCATCTCACGCAATGAATCGTTTAAACCTGCAGCTGCTGGTCGCTGTGGGGCAGCAGACGCACGCTGTGCACACAGTATCATCCTCAAACACAGGCGGCAGATAGAGATAAAGACATCCCTCAGTGCAGCTTTAAGCAGCACAGCAGCGCCCTTTGACCTTCTGCTGAATTCCCTCCTCTCGTTAACGTCGTGACAGATGATTTGATGAGGCTCAGAGAGGTCTGCTGAACGGCTGAGCTGTGCGATAACACTGCAAATGTTTCTCTTTGTCTAGTTCATCCAGGTCAGCATGAGTTTATGAAGAGGAGCAGAGGAGTCTCTCCGGCCTTTTCCAGCCTTCTCGTACTAACAGTGTGGACCTTCACTGTGTGTTTACTCGTAATCATTGATGTAGAAACAGTTCAGATGTCGCTGCCACGTTCCATTTTACCAGGAACTTTTTAACCACTTTACAAAGACGTGTAACAAACTATTAAGACCTGATTAACCTCGAGCTGCAGCGCTGACGGGCCTCTGAGTCCGACGTTCGCCGGCGTGAGTGTGAACATGTATGAAACGAATAAACCTGCGAAGAACAAACACAAGCTGCTGTTTGGCTCCTCTTTGCTCCCTTTCAGGAGGTTTGCTTCATTGTTGTTGTTTCTTCTCTTTTTATTCTCTGAAAAATGAACTTTAAAGGTGAAACCGTCCTTTCTCAGAGCCCAGAGGAGGAAAGAAGAATAACACTTTAATGCAGTCAGGCCACAGCTGCTGAAACGACCTAACTGTCGCCTCATGTGATGCCGTGAAGAACTCTGCAGGTCACCTGTTCCCACTGCAGCTTCAATGCAAGATCAATACCTGACAGGTTATTAATAGGACTGATGAGCTGATCCCAGAGCAGCTGGATCAGAGGCTCCTAACGCAGAGCTTCAAGCGAAGGCCTTTCCCATCAAAGGTCACTTCTGGCTCGTTCAGACACTGAGTGAACGTTTGACTGCACAGACGTGGTATTTCTCGGTTAGTTTTTGGGTGAATTCATCTTCTGGATGTGCTCATCGATTTAATTTCATTTTAGCTGTTCTTGCTATTCACTGCTCACGGTTGATCTGGGTTTTTCAGTACCCAGTGCTGATATTTAGAGAGCAGGACAGGACATATGACAGTGATGCGTACGATGAAAGACTCACAGTTGTAACTCATTTGCTTTTATTTCAAACAAGACCTCATGTCATGTGAGGAAGAGGAGACAGAGGGACAGGATCGGCTGGCAGGAGACTTCTCATTTGGGATTGATGTCACACACACATCCAGCATCCTTTGTTTCTTTCAGTCTGCTTGAATCTCCCTTCCTGACCCTTTTAATTCTGTTCTGCATTTCTTTACGTTTATTTGAATCCGGATAATGCGTAACAAGACATGCACCAAGTGTACCATGCTGTGAAAACAAAGCAAAATGATACAACATGTTAAACTCTGATGGGTGAACAGAAACCTCACACTTCTCATCAGTATCTGAAATATGAAAATGTCTCCAGAAAGCACTGGGGGTCACGGCAGGTGCACATTCATTCGTTTTGCATCCACACAACACGTGCGCGTCTCTGTCACACTGAGTGTGGTTTGGACTGTATGTGTGCATACATGTGCAACCTTGTGCACATGGATGAAATACATTGCTCTCACCAGCAATGAACAAAGTGCACAGGTTACCTTTGAGCTTTGGATCTAAGACCAGTGAAGTGACTGTAATGACGGGCTGTAGGCTGTTGAATCTGCCACGTACCTGCTGTGACTCATGTACACCATATCGCACAAAGGTGGCAAGATGTTCACAGTTGTTGGAGAGGAGATGATATTTTCCACAGTTTTTGTGGAGTTCAATGATCCTTTGCCGTATTAGGTCTGGGGTTCTCACTGATGGATTTGTTTTTTCATCGTTGTAATTGTCCTTGTGGTGGCTTTTGGACTCTTTAATTTTTCCAAATACACAGTCAGCCTTCCATTTTGTCTTACCTGTTTGTGAGAATAAACGTTTAGAAAAGCTGCATATAAACTTGTTCCTATTTGATCTGCTGTTTCAGGCCTGTTTTTCTGTTGTACACTCAGGATATTGTAAGAGTTAGAGCAGCCTGTAGCTACAGGAAAGATGAAGGAAGGCTTTCATCATCATCTCTAACTGGAACACAGAAACTAGTTTCTGTCTTTCATCTGTTGCTCACAGACTCATCTGTATGTACACATTATGAAGGAATATCTGTCACTTTGTACGGTGGCTCTGTGGGCTCAATGCAGTGCAGCTTAAGAAAGAACATGCAAACAGACAAAACACAAGCAAAGATCAGTCTGACAGCACGTGGTCACAAAGAAACAGCTGTAAACTGCGTTAATGCAGCCTTTCTTCATTTGCTTGTTTGGTCCATTTGTGTGTCTTTTCTGAAGCTGCAGTGCTCTGAGCTCTCGTGGCCACCGTACCTGTGCCGTCCTATCAGCTGCTGCCCTGTTTTACTAATAATTCCAGGCTGTGTAGTTTTTATGAACTTAGAGTAATGATATATTTAATGCTGCATACTTTCATTTTTCAGTTTACTGCACGTACCCGCAAAGTGAAATATGTCATTATCTCCTTGGCCAACATCTATGTTCTTGTTTTTGACATAAATAGCATAGTGCGTGAGGAGAGGAAGGCAGGAACATCCCTTTGGAAATGCAATTATATCTCCAAATTCGTACTGCAAACAGAGGAAATCAGAGATTTTTATGACAAAGAGGATATTCTGTGGAAAGCAATCAAAATTCTCTACGATAGAAGTCTAAATTCTCTTCCAAAACACACACGACAGTTTCAAAACAGATTCATATGACTGTATTCTCAATGATCATCGTCAGGTTTACTGATTTAAGCACAGAAAGTCATGGTGAAGTCATACATTTATCTGCAGCAGCAGTGGGAGCTCGGTCATTACTGGGTGTCTATTAGGAGAATATTGTAGTAATGGTAGTAACAGCATAACTCATGATAATTAAGCAATAATGTTGTATATTAAAGCAACTTACCTCCCCATTGATCTCTTTTATTGTGATCAGCAGCAGGAGCGCAGCAAGCACGACCAGGATCTTCATGTTTCCAGCAGTGGAGAGCTGACGTGGTGAAAACAGACGCATATATGACGATTAATCGTGCTGGACATTTTGACATTTCAAACTTGAATGAACAAGAACATTACAGCTGTTTTTAAACAGATGTCATGAAACAGCCTCTAAAACGAGGAGTGATGAACGTGCTGACCTCCATTTTAAAGGCACTCACGATATCAAACCACCCAAAAAGCAAATGTTTCTGCTCCAGTGAAGCAATAAAAATGTGCCAAAGAAAAAGTGCAGAGAAGAAAACAGAAGGCCGAAAAGCAGACAACAGACAGCTCCGGTCATCACTTACCACTGATGTGATGACAGAAACTGTGTCGCAGAAATTCGCCTCTTTGCACCCTGAAATACAAACACACAGACAGGTTACCAATAAACTGTAGGTGTTTGGTTTTTTATTGGATTTAGCATCATTACCTCACACAGGAGACAAAAGCAGCTTTTTCTTCCAACATTTTTACAGTGATTCTTAATCATTTCAGAGGTCAAACGTCAGAGCAAGCAAACACCTTCCAGTCATACACGTCATGCCTACCATACAGCAGTATTTTATTTGTGACAGCCGCGGAGAAGCGAATTGTCGCAGAGGTCTTACCTTCTCCAGCGAGATGGTGGGAGCCTGTGGAGGCGGACGAAGAGTTCCCCTTTTATACAGTAAAGAACAGTACATCCCATATCTCCTGGGCCTGCTGTCAGACTCATTTGAATGCTTCATCTTACAGCAAAAGGATATCAGTCATTAAAACATTTACATGTAGAGAACGCGTGTTTTACCTTGTTTCACATTGAGACAGTTCCACACTCATATATTTGTATGTTAGTGGATCGTATAAGGGTGCTAAATAAGTGATAATAAAAGCACATGGAATTAAAGTATATGTACGTATATGTACTACATGTAAATAAGATGTGTACCATTCTCCATGAGTGATCAGTGAAAATACATTTCTTTTATTCTTAATGAGATTCAGATTAGTGGCACAGTGGCACAGCAGGTAGTGCGCGTGCCTCACAGCAAGAAGGTTGCTGGTTCGATCCCCGGGTCGGGCCTTTCTGTGTGAAGTTTGCATGTTCTTCCCGTGCATGCGTGGGTTCTCTCCGGCTTCCTCCCACAGACCAAAAACATGCTCATCAGGTTAATTGGTGACTCTAAATTGTCCCTAGGTGTGAGTGCGAGTGTGAATGGTTGTTTGTGTATATATGTTGCCCTGCGATCGACTGGCGACCGGATCAGGGTGTACCCCGCCTCTTGCCCGTTGACAGCTGGGATAGGCTCCAGCCCCCCCGCAACCCCGAAAGGGATAGGCGGTATAGACAATGGATGGATGGGTGCAAATTCAGATTAAACTTAAATAAAACACAGAGATGGTTCCCGTTCAAAAGTTTGCATACCCATAGTTCTTAGTACTCCAAAAAGCCTCCAGGTCCTGTAAATTCTTGGCTTGTCTTATGTGAACTACATGTTTGAGATCTTCCAGCACACTGTCGGCCACTGCAGAAGCTTAACGTGTTTCTGCTGTAGCCAGTGAAGGAGTTGCTTGGCCTTGTGTTTTGGATCACCGTCATGTTGAAAAGTGTGTCCCACCTGGTTTGATGAATACAAATCATCCTCCTGTATTTTCTGATAACATGCTGCATTGAGAAGTTCTGACTAAAGTCCCTGTGCTGCTGTATAAACTCAAGCACCAACGCATGCAGACTGTTTCTACAAACATTTGAGAAAGAATGGGTCGCTCTCAGGAGCTCAGTGAGTTCCAGCCTGGTACTGTGATAGGATGCTGCCTGCGCAACAAGTTCAGTCATGAAATTTCCCCACTCCTAAATATTCCACAATGGGAGCGATTGGGAGCGACAACAACTCAGCCACGAAGTGGTCGGCCACTTTGAATTTCCCCTTGCGGTATATTGAATTGAATTGAATAAAGTGACGAAGTGGGGTCAGCGGATGCTGAGGCGCATAGTGCGCAGAGGTCGCCAACTTCCTGCAGAGTCAATCGTTACAGACCTCCAAACTTTACGTGGCCCTCAGATTAGCTCAAGAACAGAGCGTAGAGAGCTTCATGGAATGGGTTTTCATGGCCATCCAAGCCAGACATCACCAAGTGCAATGCAAAGCGTCGGATGCAGCGCTGTAAAGCACGCGGCCACTGGACTTTAGAGCAGTGGAGACGCGTTCCCTGAAGTGACGAATCATGCTTCACCATCTGGCGATCTGATGGACGAGTCTGGGTTTGCCGTTTGCCAGGAGAACGATACTTTTCTGACTGCGCTGTGCCAAGTATAAAGTTTGGTGGAGGGGGGATTATGGGGTGGGGTTGTTTTCAGGAGCTGGGCTTGGCCCCTTAGTTCCAGTGAAATA